>NW_007260116.1:190138-201683 GCF_000164805.1 Carlito syrichta
ACTACAGGCGCATGCTACCATGCCCGGCTAATTTTTTATTTATTGTAGAGATGAGGTCTCGCCAAGTTGCCCAGGCAGGTCTTGAACCTGCAGCCTCAGGCAATCCACTCACCTCAGCCTCCCAAAGTGCTGGGATTACAGGCTGAGCCACCAAATCCAGCCTTTTTTTCTATTTTCTATCAGATGTTTTTAATTTACAAGTTTCTTGACTACACAGTGGTCTTATTATCTTTTTTTTGAGTCAGAGTCTCACTCTTTTGCCCTGGAGGGCAGTGGCACACTCATGGCCACTGCAGCCTTGACCTGCTGAGCTCAGACGATCCTTCTGCCTCAGTCTTTCAAGCAGCTGGAACTACAGGCGTGTGCTGCCATGCCTGGCTTATTTTTTTATTTTTATTTTTTTGAGTTGGAGTCTCACTCTGTCACGCAGGCTGGAGTGCAGTGGTATACTCACAGCCACTGCAGTCTCAACCTGCTACACTCAGGCAATCCTTCAACCTCAGCCTTTCAAGTAGCTGGAACTATAGGCATGCACTACAATGCCTGGCTAATTTTTTATTTATTGTAGAGAAAACTTGGTCTCATCAAGTTGCCCAGGCTGGTCTCGAACCTGCAGGCTCAGGCAATCCTCTCACCTCAGTCTCCCAAAGTGCTGGGATTATAGGTGTGAGCCACCACACCTGGTCATAAAATGTAATTTTAAAATGTCTGAACATCTTCTAAAACCTGCATATTGGAAATTTATCTTATCTATGTCTAATCTGAGCTAGATTCAAAGCGTGTCAGTGGTAAAGTCTAAGCAAAAATGGCTTTCTAGGGTAAAAAGCCTAGGCTAAACTAAGGTTATTCTGTTTCTATAGGTACCTCCTTTTAGGACAGCTCTCAAATTACAAAGGATTGTCTGGTCCAATTGTCACTCATGTTGAGATTGAGAAACTGACCTAAAGTGAGGCCCACCCATCAGCAGGGCCTGCCCACATGCAGAAAGCTTCCAAGTAGCTTCAGTGCCTCACTGTGAAATAGAAACAGATACCCAAGGGCCCCCAGACCTCCCCTCCAAAAAATCACAAGAGTCCTCACTTTTGAGAGTTTACCTTATTGACTGAGGAACATCAACGTTGTCCCCTACAGACATGTGCACCACGATGTGATGAAGTTCCTTTGCTGTGGTTGAAACACACTGAAAAGCATTCCAACTACAGGACTAGTGTTGTCCCAGTGATCTTAAAACAAGGGGTCTCTATGGCCGGGTGCGGTGGCTCACGCCTATAATTCCAGCACTTTGGAAGGCCTAGGCGAGACCTCATCTCTACAATAAATCAAAAACAAACAAAAAACCTCTAAATCTTAGTGACATGAAGGTCTTTTCCTGAACTGTGTGCAGGAATACCCTGATGTTTCAGTGTATCAGAGGAGCTATGTCTTTCTAGGAAGAGTGAGCTCTGGAAACAAAGTGTTAGGTGGAATTCAAAACACCCAAAGAGGGTGGAGTGGGAAGTGTTTCCTGTGGTTAAAAGTGGCCAAGAATTTGAAAACGGTTAAGTTTTCCCTGTTGAGGCCATCTTGCCCTGGGCTCTGCTACAACACACACTGGGTTCAGCCACACTGGGTTATCCCCAAAGGGTTAGGGATGAGTGATCACACACCACAGCCTGGACTTAGTGCTGCTCTGTGGAATGGAAGAAAAACCTTAGAGTGCAGTGGGACGGACAGAACACAGCTGAGGCTGGAGGTGAGAGAGCTGACAACGAGAGGGCCACACTTCTACCACCGTGCGGCCATGTCTCAGTGAGGCAGTGAAGTAAGCAGTTTTGTGGCAGGAACACTGTGGAACAGAAGTAAAGAGCTCGACCATGCCCTGGTAAAAGTGGGGCCCAGACGCACTGCAGGCTCAGGCACTGAGGCGGGGAGCAAAGTGATAGTGAGCAGGAATTGCACAAAGCCTTCTCCTAACTCCAGCACTCGAGGTATTTTGGTTATGACCATACTATCTCACTCAGTGCCCAAAGGGCTCTTGTAAAAGTCTAGCAGAAATACCTCCCACTCAGCAGATGAAAAAATGGAGGCATAGAAATCTTTGGTAACTTCAGAGTGTAGGCTTATGGTAGTGGGGGGTTGAAGAAGGATTTGTCACCTGTCTGATTCAGTTGATGCCTAAAAATGGAGTTGACTTTACTCCTTTAACACATTTGCTTTGAGCTCTGAGGTTCTTTTTTTTTTTTTTTGACTCAAGAGTCTCACTCTGTTGCCCGGGCTGGAGTGAAGTGGCACACTCATGACCACAGCCTCAATCCGCTGGGCTCAAGTGATCCTTCTGCCTCAGCCTTCCAAGAAGCTGGAACTACCGGCACACGCCACCATGCCCGGCTAATTTTTTGGTTTATTGTAGAGATGAGGTCTCGTCAAGTTGTGCAGGCTGGTCTCGAACCCGTGGGCTCAGGCAATCCTCTCACCTTGGCTTCCCAAAGTGCTGGGATTATAGGCATGAGCCACCATGCCCAGCCTGCAGTTCTTGACTGTTCCTTCCTTGCATGGACAGACATAACAGAGCTCTGAGTCTTGGCTCCCCACTCTCTTTCCCTGACTGCCTCCTAGGGTGGTGGGGGAGGAGCAGATGAATTAAAAACCATGACCCGTAGTCACCAGCTGGCTGCAATTTTGCTTGTGACCTATGTTAGCCATGCTTCCTATGTCTGTCCGGCTTATATCTGGCAGTAATTGGCCCTTACCCTGGGAGTTACAGGTGTGCTGTCAGGTCCCAGATACCTGAATGAGGATATCTAACTTGCTAAGAGTCTGAAATGGCAGAGACAACCTCAATAATTTCTTACAAACAAGACCTCTCCGCCCCACCTTCAGTGCTGATCCAGAAAGGTCAAGGAACTAAGACTTCGCCCAAATGAGCCTTAGAAACACTGTTCAGAAGACAGGGCCAAGAGCTTGCAGGAGAGGTTACTACCATCCACATCCCTATGGCCTTTCTTCTGTCCTGTGCCACAAACTACCCCAGCACTGAGCTCCTTGGTGGGAGATAGTAGGTAGAGGCCGGTATCCTTGAAATACTGCAAGTTCCTGTTATACACTTAGGGTGTTACCTCAGGTAACTGGATCCTCTCCGTTGTGCTGGCTTACAATGTTCTCTGATCGACACTGGATGTTTAGTAAATAGATACTCATTGCTAATTTTATATAGGTATATACTTTTAATTGAAGAGATCATTAACAAGATGGCTCAAGAAGCTTTCCCATTAACAAGAGGTTGTGTGACAAAAGCGCCCCTGGATTTTGGTTGAAACTGCCTGGCAGGTATTTTGGAATATAATTCATTCTCAGAGATGAACCATGGACATGCCATCCTGTATCTCCCCTGAGTAAGGACCAAGCTTGTTTCTCACGATGGGCTCACGTACACTGCCTTCTCCTTTTCTGAAAGAAATCTACTACCTGCTCTGGGGAATTATGTTATAACCTCTAGGAGAGCTCTAGGACTAAGCCAAGATCCCAGGGCAGAGAAGCAGGGGACAAAGCAAGGGATCAAGGAGAAGGGTCTCCTGGGCCCCCATAAACACCAGCTCCATAATGCTTCCAAGTCAGTGTATGTTTGCATCCTCATCTGACTCAATCTGTGCCCTCAGTCAGCTAATTAAATGGGTTTTTTTGTTTGTTTTTTGGGTTTTTTTGAGTTGGAGTCTCACTCTGTCGCCCATACTGGAGTGCAGTGGCACGCTCCCGGGCCACCGCAGCCTTGACCTGTTGGGCTCCAGCGATCCTTCCGTCTCAGCCTTCCAAGAAGCTGGATCTACAGGTGCGCGCTATCACGCCTGGCTAATTTTTTTGATTTATTGTAGAGATGAGGTCTCGCCAAGTTGCCCAGGTGGGTCTCAAACCTGCGGGCTCAGGCAATTCGCTCACTTCAGCCTCCCAAAGCACGGAATTACAGGCTGAGCCACCAAGCCCGGCTTAAATGGTTGTTATTGTGGTAAGAAACTGTACCAAGCATTCTTCCAAGCATTGTTCATTTAACTTGGAGGTTACACATTATTTTTCAAGCTGTAATTCCTGTTGTAATATCATCTCCAACTGAACAAAATTCATATGGAATGTGGAAAACAAACCAGAATTTTCCTTCAATCTTCCCCAAACCTCTTCTGCACAGAAAATAAGCTACTTTTTCCCTTTCATGGTCAGTTTTCAGTGAACTCCACGAGTCCAGTCAAGCCCAGATGCACTCCCTTAAATGTGACAGGACTCCTCTAGTGTATGCGACTGACTCAGACTTCAGAGGAAAACACGGGCTGAGAAGAAGCTGGGGCAGCTCGTCCTCCAACCCAGTGATCTCAACAGCCCATTGCATTTACCAAATGATACAGGAGGAGGGAGCATTCTCATCAATGAAGCTATACTGATCTTTGTTCCTAGAGGACGAACCAATGGGTAGTGTCATACACAATCCTGAGTGTAGGCATTTACAGTTTACCAAGGTAATAAGCTCCTGTCTAGTTTGGGTGTAAGTAGCAGGAAGCTTTTGTGCCACTTCTAACACCAGTTACTGGGGCCCTCTCAGTGATCTCGTTTTGACCAAAATACTTCTGTGGGATTGTCAAATAAGGTTGCAACCTGTTGACACCATTCATCAAGAATAGTGTGATGTGGTCAGGCATGGTGGCCCGCACCTATAATCCTCGCACTTTGTGAGGCTGAGGTGAGAGGAATGCCTGAGCCCATGGGTTGGAGACCAGCCTGGGCAACTTGGCAAGATCTCATCTCTTCAATAAATAAATTAAAAAAAAAATATCCAGGCTTGGTAGTGCATGCCTATAGTTCCAGCTACTTGGAAGGCTGCGGTGGAAGGATCAACTGAGCCCAGCTGGTTGAGGCTGTGGCTGTCATGAGCATGTCACTGCACTTCAGTCTGGGTGACAGAGTGAGACTCTGACTCAAAAAAAAAAAAAAAAAAATAGTGGTGTCAGGCAGTGAATTGTGTAGTTTTGAGGTCATTGACTAGATCTAAAAAAACACACAAGGAAGTAATGTATCTTACTTGAAAGTGAAACAGTCTCCAAATATATACCACCTGTTTTCCAGCCTCCTTTCAAGGTCGAGGTCGGTGAAAGTTTGGTTACAGGGACTAACTCTCATGAAATGTCCCAGGAAGTGTTTTGGTAAAGAACCCTTCTAGGATATGATGAAGGTTTTGAATTTCTTCCCACCTAACCTATTGTGGAATTGCCACCTAAAAAACTACCCAATGGCAGGGTGCGATGACTCAAGCTTGTGATTCCAGCACTTTGGGAGGACGAGATGAGGGGATTGCCTGAGCCCACAGGTTTGAGAACAGCCTGGATAATTTGGCAAGACCTCATCTCTGTGAAAAAAAAAAAAATTAGCCGAGTGTGGTAGTGCACACCTATAGTACCGGCTACTTGGAAGACTGAGGTGGAAGGATCACCTGAGCCCAGCATGTCGAGCCTGCAGTGGCCATGAGCGTGCCACTGCACTCCAGCCTGGGTGATGGAGTGAGATTCCAACTCAAAAAAAAAAGTTACCCAATGGTTGAGTTCAGTTTCCCAGAAACCTAAATG
The DNA here is from genome assembly GCF_000164805.1 of Carlito syrichta. NCBI lineage: Eukaryota > Metazoa > Chordata > Mammalia > Primates > Tarsiidae > Carlito > Carlito syrichta. Next base: position 195,721 of record NW_007260116.1, read on the forward strand.
ATCTCTTACAAGGAAATGGAACCAAAGGAAACTGGGTGGCTCCCAAAGAAAAATGTGCACTTTAGCCACTTTCTGGGTTAATTGTAGCTGGGTTTTAAACTCACACCAAGGAGTGCTAAGGATATGAACAACAATATTAAAAAGAGAGGTCTTATAAGTTACACAGTTAAAAGTAGCCTTAAGTCAGAAAGAGATCAGCAGGTAGGTAAAATAATAGAAAACAGAGGACTACTAACAGCAGGTAGGTAAAATAATAGAAAACAGAGGAATACTAATTATAGTAGCAATATATATATATATATATATATATATATATATATATATATATATATATACACACACACACATATTATATTATAGTAGCAACATAGTATATAAAAATTATAGTAGCAATCTATAGTTCCATGGATCTCGGGCACAAGATGTCTACATCTGATGGCTGTATGCTGCAGGAATGCTTCTAAGAACCCTCGGCTTGAGGTCATCAATAGAGATGGTCTTCCAGTAATTTGAAGGTTTGTGAATCTTTAGTTTAGGAACATTAATCCAATAGTCAATCCTTTAAATTTCCCTGTGCCAAGCATGGTGGCTCATACTTGTAATCACAGCACTCTGGGAGGCAGAGGCGAGAGGATTGCCTGAGTCCAGTGGCTCAAGACCAGTCTAGGTAATCTGGCGAGACCTCATCCCTATGATAAATCAAAAAATTAGCCAGGCATGGTGGCACGCACCTGTAATTCAAGTTCTTGGAAGGCTGAGATGGAAGGATGGCCTGAGCCCAGCAGGACGAGGCTGCAGTGGCTATGAGCGTGCCACTGAACTCCAGGCTAGGTGACAGAGACTCCAACTCAAAAAAAAAAAAGAGTTTCACAGTTGTGTTAGTTGTTACTTGATGGGATCCTACCAGTCGGAGTTCTGAAATAGTTCTTTATTGAAGACAAAAAGTCTGGATTTTTTTTTTCGTTTGGGCACCTAAAAAAAAATAGTGTTTGTAGATGATAGAGACTTAACATATTTGTGAGTAACTTATTACTGAAAATTTTCAAAAGTGAAACATTTCATAGCAACAATGAAACTGACAAAAAAATTTGGATGTTTCTGTAGCATGCAAAACAAACATAATAAAGGCATCTTAAAAATTTTGGGCAAAATGTCTGAATGACTAAGCATATTTTCATAGACATGAACATTACATCTGGATATAAAGATGGATAACCATAATTTTTATAGATAAATCTTGAGGTAAAATATATAACCATCTGAAGACTTAATATACATAACATACTGAGAATATATCAAGTATATAAGAAAATTGTGTCAAGAACATATGAAGTAAAGAGATTCAATATGTCTGGAGTGGGTCATAAGCATCTATATTTTAATACAACTCCATAGTTGTGACGTGCAGACTAGACTTGAAAAACACTAGCCTAGAAGGTATGAGATTCACATTACAGAAGAAAGATTGTGTCCAAATAAATTTTTTTAATTACATGACTGATAATTACACTGTTGTCTAACATCAGGCAAGCACCACCAGGACTCTGATAACTGCAAACATATTATGGACAGAGAAGGCATTAACAACTCTCTGGGTTGTAGAGCACACAGTTGCTGACATACTTAAACATTTTGCCTCTACAAGTTTAACACAGAGAAGGCTAAGCATCTCTTCTGATTTGACCACTCTTCCCATGAAACTCTATCCAGTAATTCCCATTACTTCTGGCATCCCTCTTTTTGTAAGGTCAAATGGCAAATCTTTCTGTTTTTTCTAGAGGCCTTCTGGGAAAAGTCAAAGACAGTTTTAGGGACAAAAGATATTCTAAAAGTTATTCAGCTTCACATTACACTTAGGAGTCAATCTTAGAAATAAACAAACTAAGCCTGGGCAACTTGGTGAGACCTCCTCTCTACAATACATTTAAAAAAAAAAAAATAGCCAGGTGTGATGGTGTGCACCTCTGATTCCACCTCCTTGGAAGGCTGAGGTGGAAGGATTGCCTGAGCCTAGCAGGTCAAGGCTGTAGTGGCCATGAACATGCCACCGTACTCCAGTGTAGGCGACTGAGTGAGATTCTTATTCAGAAAAAAAAAAAGAAATAAAAATTGTCAGGAGTGGAGAAAAAAAAAACAACGGTAATTGGCTATGTACTAGAAAATGGCAAAAAAAAAAAAAAAAGTTAACATGTAGACAGCACTTTGGGAAGCCAAGGTGAGGGGATTGCCTGAGCCCACGGGGTTGAGACCAATCTGGGAAACTTTGTGAGACCTCATCTCTACAATAAATCAAAAAATTAACTGGGTGTGGTGGCACGTGTCTATAGTTGCGGCTACTTGGAAGGCTGAGGCAGAAGGATCACCTAAGCCTGAGGCAGGAAGCCCTTCCTCCAAGTCTTATAAGATAAAAGCCTTCCAAGAATAACGAAAGAATTCTTCTAGCACCATGAGATAAGAACTTTCTTAGATGATACATATTAGAAAAAATGCGCCCCCGATCTGTAATGCACAAGTGTAACTCTACTGTAATCTTGAGCTATGAAATACCCAATTAACCAGTATGTTACTAATAAGAAAGCCTTATCGGGGGACAAGGAAGCTAAAAATGTATAAAAGGCAATGCCCCCCTAAGCTGGGGGCTCAGCCTTTGTCGCGAATCTGCTGAGCCTGTGCTGGCACGAATAAAACGCTGTTTCCTGGCAAAGTAGCCTTGGTGTCCCATCTCTCTCTGTTGAGATTTCTGCTACAAGCCCAGCAGATGGAGGCTGGGGTGGCCCTGAGCGTACCACTGCACTCCAGCCTGGGCGACAGAGTGAGACTCCAGCTCAAAAACAAAACAAACAAACAAAAAAACATGTACAGACAGCACTTTGGGAGGCCAAGGTGAGGGGATTACCTGAGCCCAGAGGTTTGAGAACAGCCTGGGCAACTTGGGGAGACCTCATCTCTACAATGAATTAAAAAATTAGCCGGGCGTGGTAGCGCCTGCCTACAGTTTCAGCTACTTGGAAGTCTGAGGCGGAAGGATCGCCTGAGCCCCCAGGTCGATGCTGGAGTGGTCATGAGCATGCCACTGCACTCCAGCCTGAGCCACGGAGTGAGACTGCAACTCAAAAACAAAACAAAACAAACATGCACAGAAGGTAATATGAAGACCTACTAAGAATCTTAGCTCTTTACAATCTTAAGTGAAGAAGCTTTATTTTCTTAAATAACTAAGATCACAATTAAACCAATACAAAACAGAGAAAATTATTTTGGAAGACACAGAATCTTTGTCATATAGGCAGATTACACTGAAAAAAAAAAAAAAACCACGCTTTTACATTTTAAGTATAACAGTAAACATTAAGCAGATGCAAAAACAATCCTATCAAAATTGGGCAAACTTTGCTAAGAGTTTAACATATTTTATAGATTTTCAGACTCATTATTTGCACTTCTATAATCCAAGGCCATAATTCCCTTCCACAAACTTTCAGCTGTCTTCCATATCCATTCATATTTTGTCTTTCATGACTCTCTTTTCTATTCTGGAACAAGTCATTTCACTTTTGTACAAAAGTATTATTTTTCCCTTATCAAAGCCACATTTTATTATGTATGCACGACTTTCCATACAAAGTTGTATTTCTCCATCAAGATTGATGACAGCAGAGTTTTATTATAACATTTTATTTATTTTTTTGAATTGGAGTCTCACTCTGTCACCCAAGCTAGAGTGCAGTGGCACGCTCACGGCCACCCCAGCGCTGACCTGCTGGGCTCAGGCAAACCTTCCTCCTGAGCTTCCAAGTAGCTAGAACTACAGGGGCATGCTACCATGCCCGGCTAATTTTTTGATTTATTGTAGAGACAAGGTCTTGCCAAGTTGCCTGGGCTGGTCGTGAACCCGCAGGCTCAGGCAATCCACTCGCCTTGGCCTCCCAAAGTGCTGGGATTACAGGCTGAGTCACTGAGCCTGGCCTTATTATAACTTTTAACCAAAGGAACTTCTCACTCTGTCACCCAGGCTGGAGGGCAGTGGCATGCTCCTGGCCACTGCTGCCTTGACCTGCTGGGCTCAAGCGATCCTTCTGCCTCAGTCTTCCAAGTAACCGGAACTAAAGGCACAGGTCACCATGCCTGGCTAATTTTTTGATTTATTGTAGAGATGAAGTCTTGCCAAGTTTCCCAGGCTGGTCTCAAACCCATGGGCTCAGGCAGTCCTCTCACCATGGCCTACCAAAATGCTAGGATTATAGGCATGAGCCACCACACCCAGCCAAAGGAACTATTGTACAGAATAAACTGGAAGGATAGATTATTGTCAACTGTCATATGTCAGTACTATAGAATAATAGAGCTCATAAATACATACAACACAACTTTCTGCAACATACACATCTTGTGTACAAATTCCCAAGGGGCCGAAATGAACATGCTCATTATTAGACCCAAAGATATAACTTCTCTGAAGCATATTTAAAAAGATACAAAGTATATAAACTTAAAACTATGTTTCACAATCAGTGTTTAAGAATTCTCTCTTACTTAGAAATAATCTAGGCATCCAATGAATGAATATCCATTACTTCAATGTAATATCAGTCCAAAATTTCAGGATACCTAAAAATCTTAGAAATTAATCTCCCAGCTGGCCTACTACAAAACATAATTAATGTTAAAGAAAATATTCAGACTAATGAATCCATTTCTTTAGAACAAATTTAGCTATTTAATAACCTTAAACATTAAACAGAAGTAATTCTAACATATTCAATGAATTTATGTAAATCTAGAAACAGCATACCCAAGTAGAATAAAAATGTAAGTTTGTATTGTACTTAATGTTGATAAACCAAAGACATAGCTGTTTTTATTAAAGGAGAAATACTAAATTAATTCATTTGCCAAATTTTGACCTAATTTCTGAAAAAATTCTTTGGAATATTTATTTTATATAAGCACTCGTTATATCTCATACACCAGTCAAATGAGCTTTCTTTTTCTTTTTCTTTGAGTTGGAGTCTCAATCTGTCACCCAAACTGGAGTGCAGTGGCCTCTCCCGGCCACTACAGCCTCGACCTGCTGGGGTCCGGCGATCCTTCCACCTCAGCCTTCCAAGTAGCTGGAACTACAGGTGCACGCTACCACGCCCAGCTGATTTTTGATTTATTGTAGAGATGAGGTCTCGCCGAGTTGCCCAGGCGGGTCTCGAACCTGCGTGCTCAGGCAATCCACTCACCTCAGCCTCCCAAATGCGGGATTACAGGCTGAGCCACCGAACCTTGCTAACTTTTTAATTTAGTGTAGAGATGAGGGCTCATCAAGTTGCCCAGGCTGGTCTCAAAACCCTGGGCTCAGACAATCCTCTTGCCTTCACCTCCTCAAGGACTGGGATTATAAGCATGAGCCACCACGCCCAGCAGAATATCTTTAATCTTTAGAGAAACTACTTGAAAGTTTCAGTAGAGCATCTTATGGATCATTTGTTTCATTTAAAAAAATATATACTTAAAATTTTTAGCTATCTATGCAATATTAATTTGTCCATGGGTAAGATTTTTATAAGCTTATTATAAATTTTGTAATTCTTTTTTGTGTTGTTGTTATGAAAATACACCAAAACATTTGTTAGGTCGGAGGTCAGTAGGCTGAGCCGATGCCACAGGTAAAATGCAAAGAACTGCACAGAGTAGATCAGAAAAAGTTTATTTGGAAAGTAGAGCAGAGAAAAAGGGTGGATCCACCCAACACTGGAGAGAGGATTGAACACTGACGAAGCGTATGGCAGCAAATGCTTGAGGGTGAAAGTATACAAGGCTTCCCTATAACGGGGGCAGGTTGCCATGGTGATGGGGTAGTGGTCTGGGTCATGTAGGTTAAGAAGTGTTGATCACTCGTGACCCGCCTGGGCAGCGAGACCTCATCTCTGTAATAAATCAAAAAATCAGCCGGGCGTGGTAGCGCGCGCCTGTAA
>NW_007260116.1:201703-240082 GCF_000164805.1 Carlito syrichta
CAGGTCGAGGCTGCGGTGGCTGGGAGCGGCCACTGCACTCCAGTCTGGGCGACAGAGTGAGACTCCAACTCAAATAAAAAAAGAAGTGTTGATCACAATAGATTAGGTCAGCATGGCCCTTTATGGCAGGAAGACAAATACTCTGGATAAAAAGGTAATTAGCCGGGCTCGGTGGCTCAGCCTGTAATCCCATGCCTTTGGGAGGCTGAGGTGAGTGGATTGCCTGAGCCCGCAGGTTCGAGACCCGCCTGGGCAGCGAGACCTCATCCCTACAATAAATCAAAACATCAGCCGGGCGTGGTAGTGCATGCCTGTAATTCCGGCTACTCGGAAGGCTGAGGTGGAAGGATCGCCAGAGCCCAGCAGGTCAAGGCTGTGGTGGCCGGGAGCGGCCACTGCACTCCAGTCTGGGCGACAGAGTGAGACTCCAACTCAAAAAAATTAAAAAAATTAAAAAAATAAAAAGGTAGGTAGTACAAAGCATGCTTATGGGGTTGCAAGACATTTATCAGCAACTATCTCTGGGAAACCAGTTTTGTCCCTTGTTAATGATTAGTGGGTGAGGTAAAATGAGCTGCTGAAAATGCATGACAAAGTTAAGCACTGTTAAACTGTCTGCCACGCTGATTGAAGTTACTCTATTTTGGCTTTTCACCCTTTCAACATTCCTGTTAAAACTCTCAAGGGAGGGACAGAGGAGAAGGAGGAAAAATAAAATTCCCCAAAAATTGTACATTATAGTGAATGCCCATGTGTGATTGTGGAGAATGTATGAACGATTTGACATATTTTTTATGTCAATTCAACACACAGTTTTTGTTTTTGCTTTTTTAAGATTCAGAGGGTTCACATGCATGTTTGCTACATGGACATATTGTGTAGTGGTAGAGACTGGATCTCAGATGGTGCCTTCCCCAGATAATGAACATTGTGTCCCATAAGTAGTTTCTGAACCCTAACTCCACTCCCACTTCCCCTTATTGGTATCCCCAGTATCTATTATTTCCATCTCTGTAACCATGTAGCTCCCACATGAGTGAGAACATGTGGCTAATTTTCTGTTTCTGAGTCCATTTACTTAGGATGATGATCTCCAGCTCCATTCATGTTCTTGCAAAAGATATGATTTCATTCTTTTTTATGGCTGCATTTTTGTAATTTTCTATTGGAGAACAGACCAATGATCCAAGGAAACCTTGTTACTATGACACAGAAGTTAAGATGTTGGCCTTCTGTCAGTGTGCTTTTGATAGTTTAATTGGTAGTCAACTCTGAATTAATTTTATCACATAAAATTAGCCCTTACAACTTCATATGCCCATCTCTTCTGTGATAGAACCAGGGTTTAGAGACACTAAATTTTTTTATTTTGCCCCATGTTTCATAAAGGCAGTTTATTTTGATTGTCACCTTTCCCTGGGCCTTAAGATGAGGCCCTGACTGGTATGATATAGCAAGAGTTGCTATCTTTTTTGGTCCTGTCCCAGGAGCCAAAGACTTGTAAATTAACAATACAAGTATTAACGAACATTTTCTTTGTCAGAGTGTCAGTTTGTCGCCCAGGCTGGAGTGCAGTGACAAGCTCATGGCCACCACAGCCTCGATCTGCTGGGTTTAGGCAATCCTTCCGCCTCAGTCTTCCCAGTAGCTGGAACTACAGGAGCATGCTACCACCCTAGCTAATATTTTTTATTTACTGAAGAGACAAGGTCTCACCAAGTTGCTCAGGCTGGTCTCGAACCCCTGAGCTTAAGCAATCTTCTCACCTCGGCCTCCCAAAGCAAAGTGCTGGGATTACAGGTGAGAGCCACCACGCCCGGTAAAGTTGAACTTCTAAGATATAAGCTTGAAAAGTATTCTTTTTTTTTTTTTTTTTTTTAGTTGGAGTCTCACTCTGTTGCCAGACTAGAGTACAGTGGCACGCTCACGACCACCACAGCCTCAACTTGCTGGGCTCAGGTGATCCTTCCGTCTCAGCCTTCCAAGTAACTGGAACCACAGGCACACGTTATCATGCCCAGCTTTTTTTTTTTTTTAATTTATTGTGAAGACAAAGTTTCACCAATTTTCCCAGGCTGGTCTTGAACCCCTGAGATCAGACAATCCTCTCATCTCAGCCTCCCAAAATGCTGTGATTACAGGCCTGAGTGGCTGCACCCAGCAAAGTTGAACTTCTAAGATACAAGTTTGAAAAGTGTTCAAAGAAACAGGCCATAGAATTAAAAAGCAAAACCTCCTGTAATTTTATTAAGAGTAAGTCAATACCTTAAGAAAATCTTTTAACAAGCGGAACAAAATTTAAAAGATTATTATAAATAATTCCCTTTTGATGATAGCCAACTTAATCACGTATCTCATCACAACTCACAGAGACCATCTATGACATTTCCTTATTTTACTTTAGGACAAACATTTACCACAGAAAATCCTCTGTCATATGATACTCTTCTATTTTCTTTATAACCTTATATTTTAGTAGAAACTCAAAAAGGCAGGAAGTCTTGAAGTATCTGTTCAAATATCAGCTTTTGTACACAAGAGAATGATAACATAATTTTAGAAACATGTTTCCCCATATCACAATTTGTTCTTAACTGAAAGTAGCCTAGATATTTAATAAGCTTCCAAAATAATTTTAAGATTTTAAATAACATAAAAAGCTCACCCATAAACATTATTTCATCTAGGCTTATTTAACTTATTTATTTTTAGCAGTTTACAGTTTACATGAAATTAGTAATGAAAACTGAAATATTAAATAAAGCCAGTCATCATTTTAAGTTATTTTCTTGTTCACTATTTTTACAGCATGTGAATATCAGGTGTCACCTAAATAAGAACCTTAAAGTTAAATACATCTGCATTTTGTTATCTCGGAAGACCCAGTGATTTTTATTGAACCATCAATCTTAAACCAGCTTTACTTGTCAAAACTAAAAATCATATGTGCAAAGATCATTCTGATTTTGCCTGGGTTTATAGTCTTATAACCTTTGTGTTAAACCCTGACACCTTAAAATATCTAGCAGAATCAAATGTAAAACTTAAATGATTATAACCAGACTAAAATTATGATGACAATTCCCTTCATTTTATGAATAATTTTCATTTTTTAATTGTTTTTATTTATTTTTTGAGTGAGAGTATCACTCTACCACCCAGGCTGGAGTGCAGTGGCAAACTGACGGTCATGGATCTGCTAGAGACCTGTATGGACCTGCTGGGTACAGGCGATTCTTCTGCCTCAGCCTTCCAAGTAACTGGAACCACAGGTGGGTGCTAACACGCCTGGCTAAATTTTTTATTTATTGTAGAGATGAGGTCTTGCCAAGTTGCCCAGGCTGGCTTGAATCCTAGGACTCAGGAAATCCTCTTGCTCCATCTCCCGAAGTGCTGGGATTACAGGCGTGAGTCACCACGTCCGGTAATGTTCATTTTCTTTGTAAAGTCATTTTTATTTACCAAAGGTGATTAAAGTCACATGAACTTAAAAAACATTTAGATTTATTTACTTAATTTATGAGTATTCAATTTATTTGTAAGTGAATTTGGTAGCATGCTAGACCCAACGTATAACATGCATATATACACACATATAAACTTATATACACACATATAAACAGAGATCCAGTAAAGACTGTGGACAAAATTTGGGTAAATCAGTTTAATTTTTTTTTTTTTTGAGTTGGAGTCTCACTCTGCCGCCCAGACTGGAGGGCAGTGGCCGCTCCCGGCCACCGCAGCCTCGACTTGCTGGGCTCCGGCAATCCTTCCACCTCAGCCTTCCAAGTAGCCGGAATTACAGGCATGCGCTACCACGCCCGGCTGATTTTTTGATTTATTGTAGAGATGAGGTCTCGCTGCCCAGGTGGGTCTCGGACCCGCGGGCTCAGGCAATTCACTCACCTCAGCCTCCCAAAGGCACGGGATTACGGGCTGAGCCACCGAGTCCGGCTAATCAGTTTAATTTTTAAAACTTCTTTTACCTCTCTCCTTTTCTGTTGTAAATGAATTGTCAGTTTTTACAATTTAGTTGAATTTACTGACCTGTATAAACAAAATCTTTATTTAACCTTGAAATAGAAAGTTTTATCTCAACACCTGTAGCCTAGTAACCAGCAGATTCAAAGCAGGTCGAAAAGAGAAAAAGACAAATAGAGAGCTCAGAAGACTTTTTTTGGTTGGGCACAGTAACTCATACCTATAATCACAGCATTTTGCCAAGTGAAGGTAAGAGAAGTACCTCAGCCCAGGGGTTTGAGACAAGCCTGGGCAAATTAGCAAGGCCTTGTCTCTACAGTAAGTCAAAAAATCAGCTGGCTGTGGTGGCGTGCATCTGTGGTTTCAACTACTTGGAAGGCTGAGGAGGAAGGATTGTCTGCTCACAGGAGATTGAGGTTGCAGTAGTAGTAAGCATGCCATTGCACTCCAGCCTGGGTAACACAGTGAGATTCCAACTCAACAAATAGAAGACTTTATTTACCCTGTATTTAAAGGTTAACCAGTTATGAATTTTCTTCCTGTAATTTGCCCGTCAGTTTTAAAAGTGCACAAAAATATGCCTTAATATCTAACCAGCTATAGTTGCAGAAAACCTGGCATGCCTTTCAACTTCTCTCAAATATAAAACAAACTGGGTTGCTCAAAGAGGGCCATTTTTCCACCTTCATTCTCTTTTAAAGATTTTTTTTTTTTTTTAAAGAAAAAGCCAAAGGAGAGCACCTTTCAGAATGTACTTCAGAATCAAATTTTTTTATTTCAATTTCCTAGGAAGTGAAAATCAGTTGAGTATAAACCTGGCACTATTGACCTAAGGCAGGAGGAGATAGGCTTAGCAGAAACCTATCAGGACCACCCAAGGAGAGCCACCAAGTTCCTGGGGCTGCAATGGACCCCCTCCAGGTTCCTGCAACTCCTCTGGCATTCCTGCAGTCCTCTATGTCCGTCGATATCAAGGCCAGGTCTCATTACAAAACATTAACCTCTTCTGTTTAAACTGTCCATTTTAATTTCTCCCAATTAAAAAACATTAAGTAACGCATAGTTTGAGGGTATAGATTATTACCCAAGTTTCTGTTTCTCAAGGACAAATGCAGAATTTTGCCTTTGAATTCTTGCATAGATTTGGAACCCACAACTGTTTGTGTTCATCAAAGGAAAATTTTAAACAAGATAAAGACCATAAGTTATGCCAGGCGTCCCTGGGTTTCTGATGGTCCCTGGGCATCCAAGCGTCTTTGAGCCCTCTTGACTGCTTGTCAAGGGCTTTCCATGAATCCCTGGGACTTTGGCCATGAACTAAAAATAAAAAACTCTTGGTTGTACCTTTCTGCTTTTTACCTATGAATAATTTTTTGCACAAATTACATTTAATCAGAAGCTTTCCAAAAGGGCCATTTGAAATTGCCTAATGCATAAACTTTGGAATGAATACACTGAAAGAATGGGTCACTGCTGGGCGCGGTCGCTCATGCCTGTAATCCTGGCACTTTGGGAGATAGAGTCAGCAGGATGGCCTGAGCCCAGGGGTTTGAGACCAGCCTGAGCAACTTGGCAAGACCTCGTCTGTAATAAATCAAAAAATTAGCCAGGCGTGGTGGCATGTGCCTGTAGTTCTAGGTACCTGGAAGACTGAGGCAGAAGGATCACCTGAGCCCAGCAGGTCAAGGCTGTGGTGGCTGTGAGTGTGTCACCAGCACTCCAGCCTGGGCGACAGAGTGGGACTCCAACTCAAAAATAAAAAGAATAGGGCATCTTTGTGTTAAAGATATTTAAGAAATCTAAGATAACTGAACGTAGTTAAATGGTAGGCTTCTATCCATCTCTATCACTGTAGATCACTGAATACACTTTAGAAGGTGCCAGCAGACGCAAACGAGAGGTTGGCACAGGGCTTCTGGAGTCATAAGGAGTGGGCAATCAGGTAGGAACAGCCAGTTTCCATGCCTTACCCTACAACACAAATATCACCCAGTGTCTAATTTAAGGCTTTATCTGTCTGGCAATAATTAGACAGGTACACTAAGGTGACCAGACCTCCTTACCCAAAAAACCTCCCTAAACTCCATCTTTTTTTTTCTTCTTTTTTTAGAGATGAGCTCTATGTTGCCTAGGTTGGTCTTGAATTCCTGGGCTTAAGCAATACTCTGACCTCGACCTCCTAAAATGCTGGGATTACAGGTATGAGTCACCAAGCTTGGTCTCAACTGCATTTTTAAAACCCAAAATAACCAGGAGGCTAAAATCTGAAAAGAATTATTTGACTCCTCAAACACCAAAGAAAACTTGCCTCCCCATTGTGTAAAGAAGGCACAAGGTATGAAATGGGTTGTAGTAGCTACTCAGAATGAAACTAGTTTCTTCTACCACCAGTGGCTTCTATCAGCAAGGATCGCCTGTGTCTCAACTCCACAAGGTGCAGGGATCTGGCCCCTTCCCATCTCCACTAGCCTCCAGTCAGGAGGACCAGTAACCTGGAGGGAGGGAGCAACACAGTAACAGGAAGGAAAGTCTGTAGATGGCTCTGAAAAGAGTGAAAGGCAATAAGCAGAGCCCAGGAAATCCAGAGTGACAACGTTGTGTCATAAGCCTCACAAGTGCTGCAAATGAGTGTCAGAGATGATGCTGGGTGGCATGGGATATAGTTGTCCCTTCAGTTCCTGGCTTGCTGCAGAAAGGCAGTGCAGAGTGAGACTCAGACAGGTTTCAAGTACAGTTTATTAGAGAGAAAAGAAAAAACAAATTCAAGAGAGAACATGGGTAGCCTTAAGGGAAGAGGCACACCCTCTTCTGTTAACAGAGTGCTTCATATATTTCCAAAATGTTTTTCCTTTTTTTGAGTCGAAGTCTCACTCTGTCACCCAGGCTGGAATGCAGTGGCATGCTCCTGGCCACTGCAGCCTCAAACTGCTGGGCTCAAGTGATTCTTCCGCCTCAGTTTTCCAAGTAGCTGGAACCACAGACACGCACCACTCCACTGGACTGATTTTTTGATTTATAGTTGAGATTAAGTCTTGTCAAGTTACCCAGGCTGGTCTCAAATGCTTGGGCTCAGGCAATCCTCTTGCCTCCACCTCCCAAAGTGCTGGGATTACAGGCATGAGCCACCACACCCAGCCCAAAATAATGGGTAAGCAATCTGTTTCTAAACTAAGTTTTGATCAGTTTTCAATTCTTTTGCCTGTATCTCAAGGAATGTTTGAGATAACCAGAAAGGTTGTTGCTTAATTAAGTTTTCTCTTACAGCACTATGCCTGTGTCTCTGGGAACTCCCTACCGTCCTTGGTTTGTGTAGCCAGCCACCTCATATCCCAAGTATGTGTCTGGATTTCTGTCACCGTGTACTTAGCTGTGCTGCCTCACCCTCAGTGTGTCCTCTGGCGTTTGATGAGATCTGACTTCTGTCTAAAGACTCACCCACAGTCCCTGCACACATGCTTCTCCCAATTGTCTTCTGGTGGACAAGGAGTGATTTCCAGTTAAAGCCTCGCCACATTCCCTAAACTTGTCTGAGTGTGTTCAATTCATGTATGATGAGGGTCAGCTTGTCACGAAACCCTAACTGATACTCTCTGCTAATAAGTCTTCTCATCTCAGTGGGTCCTCTGGTGTCTGATGAGATGTGCCTTCTGACTAAATCCTCACTTACACTTCCTGCAAGCATAAGGCTTTTCTTCTGAGTGTATGACGAGAATTACCCAGGCACAATGGCTTGTGCCTGTAATCCCAGCACCTTGAGAGGCAGAGGCAAGAGGATTGCTTGAGCCCCTGGGCTTGAGATGAGGCTGGGCAACATGGCAAGACCTCATCTCTACAATAAATGAATTTTAAAAACTTAGCAAGGCATGGTAGTGCACACCTATAGTTCCAGTTACTCGGAAGGCTGAGGCAGAAGGATCGCCTGAACCCAGCACGTCGAGGCTGTGGTGGCCACAAGCGTGCCAATGCCCTATACTGGGTAACAGAGTGAGACTCTGACTCAAAACAAAAAAAGAAAAGAAACAATTGACTTTTGGTTAAACCTCACCAACAGTCTCTGCAGATATAAGTCTTGTCCCCTGAATGTGCCCTCTGATGGATAAGTACTTCTGATTTTGCCCTAAAGTCTGGACCAGTCACTGCAGATAAACGGCTTCTCCCTTGAGTGCAACCTCTGGTGTCTGATGAGATTTGACTTCTGGCTAAAGCCTTGCCCACAGTCCCTGCAAACAAAAGGCTTCTCCCCCGAGTGTAACCTCTGGTGTCTGAAGAGATTTGACTTCTGGCTAAAGCCTCGCCCACAGTCCCTGCAGACATAAGGCTTCTCCCCTGAGTGTGTCCTCTGGTGGATAAGTACTTCTGTTTTTACCCTAAAGCCTTGCCCACAGACTCTGCAAACAAAAAGCTTCTTTCTTGAGTGTACAGTCTGGTGTTTGAGGAGATTTGATTTCTGGATAAAGCCTCGTCCACATTCCCTGCAGACATAGGGCTTCTCGTCTGAATGCGTTCTCTGATGTCTCTTGAAACTTGACTTCCAGCTAAAGCCTCGCCCACACTCCCTGCAGACATAAGGCTTCTCCCTTGAGTGTGTCCTCTGGTGGATAAGTACTTCTGATTTCACCGTAAAGCCTCGCCCACAGTCACTGCAAACAAAAGGCTTCACCCCTGAGTGTAACCTCCGGTGTTTGATGAGATTTGATATATGGCTAAAGGGTCGCCCACATTCTCTACAGACATAAGGCTTCTCCCCTGAGTGTGTCCTCTGGTGGATAAGTACCTCTGATTTCACCCTGAAGCCTCGCCCACAGTCACTGCAGAAAAAAGGCTTCTCCCCTGAGTGTAATCTCTGGTGTTTGATGAGATTTGACTTCTGGATAAAGCCTCGCCCACAGTCCCTGCAGAAAAAAGGCTTCTCCCCTGAATGTAATCTCTGATGTCTGATGAGATTTGACTTCCGGCTAAAGCCTCGTCCACACTCCCTGCAGACATAAGGCTTTTCCCCTGAGTGTGTTCTCTGATGTCTACTAAGAATGAACTTATTTCTAAAGCTTTTCCCACACTCGTTGCACAAGTAAGGCTTCTCTTCTGAATGTGTTCTCTGGTGTTTGTTGAGCATGTACTTTTGGTTAAAGCCTCGCCCACAATCATTGCAAACATAAGGCTTCTCCCCTAGGAAGGGCCTTGAGTTTCTGATGAAGTTTGATTCCGGGCTAGAGTCTGGCTCACATTCTCTACAGTTGATTGCTCCAAATCTTGAGATTTCTAATTCCTTCATTCCTTTGTCTGATTGCACAGGGTTTACCTTTTGGGCAGAGTGGAGCTCTATTTCTACCACCATGTTGCCTTCTCTAGGACTTGCTGGCTGTCCTTGGTGTGGGCTGAGGAATGCCCTTGACGTCTCTCTCTCCTCTGACCTTGCATACCAGGATTTGGAGCCACCTTCTCTCTCTCGGTCTTCTGCATTTTCACTCCAGCAGCTCTGATCAGAATATTGATGCTCCTGTGGTTTCTGATGCCCAGAGCTGGAATTCCCCAGATGGGAGTGATTTTCTGTACATAAGCCCTGGAAGATCTGAAGCACATGTTGGCTGAGGAATTGCTGACAAGAGGAGACCAGTAGGCAGGAAGAACAAGGGTAGACTCCTGACTTTGGTTCTGCTGAAGACAGAAAGTTTTCAGTTAGAGAAGCCATCAATGCTGCTGGGTTATTCTGCCTTATCTTAGGACAAAGAGTGTCCCACAGCTACGCCTGTCATTAGCAACACAATTTGCTTCCTTCACATTTTATTTTTTTTAAGTCTAGCACAGTATATACCTGATGTTGAGGGGGAAGTAGACTAAGTAAAGTGTACTGGTTAGGAACAGTTGGATGAATAGTTTTTACCTGCTTGTTGATTTTTTTAAATGTTGAACTGAATGGTAGTCAGAAGTTCCTGGTTTCTGAACTGGCAAGAAAGGTGTGTTCCATGCTGACTTGCATGGAGTCAGAATGTTGGCAGTTAAGAGTTTTTTTATATGAGGAGCAATTTTTTTCCGGGTCTGCAAACTCATACGGTATTGGCGGACTTGGACAGGAGTAGCTGATGCCAGTAAACTTACCATCATTGGAGGGTGATGCTTCCCCAATCCTAGAGGGTTGGTTTTTGCCCAGACAGAAGGAAACTTCTGCTGTAACTGTAGAAGTGAGCTTCATGGAATATTTTTAGTAGTAGACTTTGGAGAGGTTAAAAGATATTCTTCAGAAAGAGGAACAGTTAAGAGCATTTGATATGCAGTAGGAATAAACATTTCAGTTTTGTCAGGTGAAAACACAATGGTTGCTCTTAACTGCCAAAACAGATTTTTACCCATGAGAGGGAATGGACACTCAGGAGCTACTAAAAATGAGTGCATTACTCACTTTTGTCCCAAGTCAATAGTCCGATTAGGAGTGAATTTGCAGTTGGTAATCATTCCTGTTGTTCCTTGTATTACAAGTTGATTTTTAGACATAGGTTTTAATGGTGACTTTAGGACTGAAAGTTTCGCCCCAGTGTCCACTAAGAGTTTAACTGGGTGGCCCCCATTAGCTGTGGTTATCATAGGCTCTTGAAGACCCAAGGAGAAAGAGCCTTGGTGCCTTCAGTCTGAATCACTTTTTGCCCCTCCGGCCAAGGGCAGGACCAGAATGGGCTTAGGGTCCGGATCTTGTTTTTTTTGTGGAGGGCGACAGGGACAATCTTTGATAGTGTCCAAGCTCCTTGCATTAAGCACACTGGTTTTTTGCTAACTTAATGCATTCAGGTTTTTTACCCTTTTGGCTTTTTTGGTTATCAGTCTTGGCATGGAGGCTTGGAACCAGTTTCCGGGGCCCTGAGGGCAGTCACTAGAATTTTGGCCTGTCTTTTTGCAGCTTTGTCAGCCGCCTGTACTGCTTGTTTCTGTTTTTCAGCATCTCGGTTATCATAAATTTTTTGAGCTATTTCAAGCAGCTGAGAAATGTTTATTCCTGCAAAGACTTTTAATTTCTGTAATTTTTTTTGAGTATTGGTAGCCGCTTGTGCCACAAAAGCCAAATTGATGGCCTGAGCATTCTTGGGAGTCAAAGAGTAAAAAGGGGTGTAGGTTAAAAACAACTCTTGGAGATGTTTAAAGAATGCCCCTGGGGACTCCTCGGGTCCCAGGAGAACCTCAGTAGTTTTACATAAATTAATGGGTTTTTGGGCTGCCCCCTTTAAACCTGCTAATAGAGTCCGGTGAAAAAATTTTAATATCTTGGACCCTATCAAAGTGTTAGGGTCTCAGTTTAAGTAAGAGGAGGGAAAAACCTTATTTAACATTTTTTTACCTTTATTCTGAGTACAAGTGAATAGGGTTAAAAGGAGCCGCTGGCCATCATTCCAGGTGAAGCGATGAATGCACATGATTGATTCTAGTAAAGAAATTAAAACCTGTGGTTTTTCTGAGATTAAGAAAAGAATATACACCAGGAAGGGTCGTTTATATTGATTTGCCCCCTGCGGAACTTCCCAGAGGGAAGGTGGCAATACTGGTCTTCCATGTAGGGTTTAAGAACAAGATAAAACATGGCTTTTGGCTCTCGGTTTGTTTTTTTATTTCTGCTCTTGGAAATATTTTTATGATAATCTATTTTTAAGGGCATGAATAGGAAACAGTGGGACTTTCACTGGGTATTATTTGGATTTAATAAAATATTAAGCGAAAGCATAGACAAAATTATTAAGCAAGCAATGATAAAAAAACAGAACAATACTGGAAAAATAGGAACAATACTGGAAAGTGAAAGTAGTCCCGCAAACTACATGCATGACTAGCCAAAACTTTTCATTTATCAATGTAAGTTGAAACATTTTCCTGCAAAACATTTATAACTGTGCTTTAACAAGGAAATACAGTCACCTTGACAAAGTCTGAAGAAAAACTGAAAACATTAGAGACGTGTAATTAGGTTGTAGCCCAAATTGAGAACTTAAAATAGGTAAACATTAGCAAGTTATACTTTTATAATAATTGATAAACCCAGGTTATTTTGTTATTTATCCTGTGTTGGATTAATAATCCTTGGGCCTAAAAGGAGATTTTGAAGTCTGTAAGTAACCTGGTAGTGAAAAGCATTATAGCTGATCACAAACTGCTGTCAGTGAAATTAATTTACCTGGCCTGCAGGCAATTCAGAAGGGGGTGAGCTAAGTGTGGTTCCTGAGGCTTTTTTTTTTTTTCTCTCTGTTGTTTAAAGGAGAAAAGTGTTTTATTATACAGTTCAGGGGACTGGAGGGTCAAGAAGCCTGTGCCCCCATATTAAATGACAAACAAGGCGTGTCAGGACCAAGTGAGAAAAGTTACAGATCCCTGGCATAGCCTCAGGGCAGAAAAATCACAGATTCCTGGCACAGCCTCAGGGCAGAAAACCAGAGGACTCTATTCAGCCAACGTCTTGGCCAAATGAATAGTGTCCAAAGGGCGGCCTTGTCAGGCCATGACTCCCTTAAACAGAATTGTGGCCACAAGCAAAACAGAACAGATTTTTACTGGTAAACAGAACAAATTCTTACCTCCTGGGAGAATATAGATGGACTCAGGTTTGTTTTAGATGAGAGGAGTCAGCAGTCGTTTCATCCCCCTCCGAGCCAGATGAGAGGTTATGGGGCCCTGAATAACTCAGGGGGCGCCTCCCCGATAACTCCCCATTGGACTGGGGGAGAGCTGGAGCGAGGCTTGTTTTCTGAAGTTGGCAACTTCTCGCTGGGGCCTCCAAATGTTATGACCAAGTAAGCGAGAAGAAGTTACGCCAGCAAGTTGAGTCTAATTATGGATTTATTAAACGCGTGGGTCAAGAGTAGGCAAATGCCAGAAAAACTCTTGGCAAATTGGTGCAGTTTGTGACAAGCTTTTATAGGTAAAATTTGCAGCATTGGCTACATAGCAACTTAGTGACCATAGAAACTATTAACTAACAACTTGGCAACTAAAATGGGAACTTTTGATTGTTAGGGAGCTTTGATTAATTTTATGTCCTAGGTATAGCCAGTGCTCAAAAAGTCCCTAGAGTTCTGTCATTAAGATACAGTTTAAGTTAGTTACACAAAAACATGAAAAAAAAATCATTATATAATAAAATTATCTTGGTTAGATCACTAACAAAATATAAAAACAAACTATAAAAATGTCAAAATATAACATTTGATTTCAGTTAACAAAGCATACAATTATATAAAAGCTATGGTAAAAAAGTTCTATAATGGTCAACAGGCAACGGTCAGCATAACCTGCCCAAAGAAGACAAAACTGGGGGTCTGTAGTCATAGAAGCGTTACTGTAATCGCATGTAGGCATTAATTCTTAGGTCAGGCAGGTAACTAAGATAAAAATTTTAAACAAAATAAAATAAGCTGGTTAATATTCTTGCTTTGCTAACAATTTGATTTCATTAACTGATTTAGCTTATTTTATCACACTTCCTATTGCAATCTAGAAAATCCACACCAAAAACATATTCTATATATCAGACCAGAAACCTACTGAGCATTCTGTTCTGTAAACAGCTTCAATCATTGTTAACCTTTTTCTTCATTTAAAATCATCTAAGCCATAGACACTTACATGGATATAAACGGTCCACAAGTCTTTGTTTGGCTTGTAGTTAATGGTCTCTATGACACATGTGGAAATCCCCATCACTTGTCTTTGTACGAAATAGACTTGATAGACATAAAATGTCCCTCAGCCTGGAAGGCTTTCAAACATAGGAGAAAATATGTGAAATACTGGTCAAGAGACTGTTAGATTTGAAATAAATCTGAATTTCAGGATGGCCAGACTTAGTAGACAGTTTCTAAGTACCAGGTTCTCTTCTAAGTATTATGGATTGAGCAGTGGATAGGAAAGATATGGTTCATTATTTTAGGATTCTGGCACAAACCAATCCCAACCTGCCCTTCTTTCAATTTTTAAAAATTCAATATAACAGAAAATGTTTTCATAAACAGCAGCACCTGCCAACAAAATATCAAAACTAGATGTTATATTATCTTTTTAAGTCAGAGTCTCACTTTGTAACCCAGATTGGAGTTCAGTGGCACACTCAGACCTATTTTAGCCTTGGCCTGATGGGCTCAGGCAATCCTTCTGCTTCAGCCTTCCAAGTAGAGGGAAATACAGGTATGCACCACCACATCTGGCTAATTTTTTGATTTATTGTACAGATGAAGCCTCGCCAAGTTGCATAGGCTGGTCTCGCACCCCTGTATGAAGCAATCCTCTCACCTCTGCCTCCCAAAAGGCTGGGATTACAGGTATGAGCCACCAGTTGATCTAGCCAGTTGATACTGATAAATGACCATGTACTTGGCTCCAAAACCCTGTGACACCTCATGGAAAGCTCCTGCCTGACTAATGAATGGTGGAATCTTTATAATCAACTGTGTTTCTCCCTAAAAATTCATTCTATCTTATCAGGAGTGCTCACTTTCAACCCTTCATTACCATAAACATCACATAAATCTACACCCTAATAGTCAAAAACCTTTCATGTTTTCCCCTTTACTAAACTATACAGAGTATATCTCCTTGCCTGTGAAGTAAATGAATTGTGCCATGTGATCTTTTGACCCTTTGTGATCTTTGATGTAGTTTTAGATGACATGTTTTCCCTTTGGTTGCTTTGACAAGGCACTTAACAGTGCTGGAACCACCGAACTGCCGTAGGAACATAATAGTGCTTGGGATGAGCCCTGTGTACCCGGAACTGCTTGTCTGGCAGCCTTGCCATAGGCCAGTCTCTCAGCAGCTGACAGGCTCTGGTTGCTCTCACAGAATACACTAGAAGTATGTTTTGTTTACTTGGGTTCTCAAAGCAATCATGACTCACAACTTGTTTCTACTTCTGGCCAGTCATATCCTATGAGACTTTGTGCTAATTCTAAAGCTGGGCGCAATGGCTCACACCAATAATATAAGCATTTTGAGAGACTAAGGTGAGAGGACTATTTGAAACCGGGAGTTCAAGACCAGCCTGGGCAACAAAATGAGAACCTGTCTCCACAAAAATATGTATATAGATATAAGAAAAATTAGCTGGGTGTGATGGTGAACCAGTGTAGTCCCAGCTACTCGGGAGGCTGAGGCAGGAGGATCACCTGTGCCCAGGATTTAAAGGCTGTGGTGAGCCATTATCATGCCTCTGCACTCTAGCCTGAATGACAGAGTGAGACTCTTATCTGAAAAACTTAAAAAAGAACCATAAAAATAAATATTAAAACTTTTTTTTTTAAAGACTTTGTGGTAATTTTAGAATTGTGTGACCTGAACTTTCAGTCTTGTTTTTTCTATGACTTGCTACTGTCCCTTTGGCCTACCTCAGAAGTATTCCAGATCATTCAGACCAGTCCGCTACACCCTACATCACTATTTCATTAGGAGAAGAAATTCCATTTGTGTCTGCTCTGCTAAAAACAGGAATCACAAACTCATTACAGTTAACACCCTGCTAAAGGAACTTCATGTATACTCATAATTCTAATCCCTCCGTCTTACTAGTAAAGTATCATTTTACTAAAGATAAAAATTCACAGGGGCCACACTGAGAAACTTTGTTCATATCACACCTCTTTGCCACATGATAATTCAGTACTTATTTCTAAAGGACAACTATATAGTTGAGAGAGTTGGTTGTCCACACCATCAACAACTTATTCGTTTACCTTATCTTTTTTTTTTTTTTTTTTGAGTCAGGGTCTCACTCTTTGGGCCAAGATGGAGTACAGTGGCATATTCACAGACATTGCAGCCTTGACTCGCTAGGCTCAGGCAATCCTTCCACCTCAGCCTTTCAAGTAGCTGGAACTATAGGCACACACCACCATGCCTGGATAATTTTGGATTTATTGTAGAGATGAGGTCTCGCCAAGTTGCCCAGGCTGGTATCAAACCCCTGGACTCAGGCAATCCTCTCACCTCTACCTCCCGATGTGAGAGATTTATCCTTCCTGCCACAATATCAGACTTGGCTGTGAGATTTGCTTTGGCCAACGAAGGTTAATGGGAAGTTAGTGTACTTTCAAACAAGTTTTAAGATCAACAATGTGGTTCTATCATTGCCCTTTTTCCTTATACCTTAAAAACTCCGTGACCCAGATAGAGACTATTCCTTTTGCTTGGATCCCAGAATCAATAGAGTTGAGCCACACCTAAATGTCAGGCAAAAGGTAATATAAGTGAGAAATGAACATTTACCACTGTAAGCCACTAAAGTACTGGAGTTAATCTTTAGTGTCACAGTATTGTCTAGGTTTACTAAAATATCTTCCATGTGAAGATTATTCAAGATTATTTCCAGGATAACTCAACCATTTATTTCTGACAGTGCCCTTTAAGAAGAGACACAATATCAATGAATATGTGAAGAAAAAGGAAAATGACTAATTTTGGAGGAAAAATAGTATACTCTCTTTTTTTCTAACTTTGAGAGTAAACATGATGTTTTGCAGTCAAGTAGAAATATGCAGATAAAGTACAGGTGAGATAGTTATAGAAAATGGGTTCATTACAATTCACAAATTGGTAAAGGGTGTGAATACAGACACAGAAGGAGTATGTGAAACTAATTCCAATGGACCCCTATAATCCAAAGAAGAAAAAAGCCCAAAAGAGAAACGTAAGAGGCTGGAGAACCACAGAACATTATGGTGTCAGGCAAAACAAAGGAAACAACTTTAGGAATGCAATTGGGACCCATGCTTTCAATGAAAAGATTAATTTGAACAGGAACATTTTAATATTTTCCTCTACACCAGTTAAATGTATTAACAGTGGGAGAGAGAAAAATAACAGTAAAACAACATCTAATTAGACCGACTAGCTAAGAATAAATGAAAACACTGAACCATTAACAAATAATAGTAAATCTTTGTTTAAAAAAAGATAGGCCGGGCTCGGTGGCTTAGTCTATAATCCCAGCACTTTGGGAAGCCAAGGCTAGTCGATTGCCTGAGCCCACGGGTTCAAGACCAGCCCGGGCAACTTGGCAAGACCTCATCTCTACAATGAAAAAATAAAAAATAAGCCAGGCATGGTAGCATGTGTCTGTAGTTCCATCTACTTGGAAGGCTAAGGCAGAAGGATCATTGGAGCCCAGCACGTTGACACTGGGGTGGCCCTGTGCCACTGCACTCCAGCCTGGGCACCGGAATAAGACTCCAACTCAAAAAAAAAAAAAAAAAAAAAAGATAAAAAACACACACACAGAACCAAAATCAAATGAATGAATGTACACTGATTTAGATACAGTAAATCAGAAGGGGCTAGTTCAAACCAGAAGGAATCAGATAAAAACATATCAAAAAAGGTAAAAATGAAAAAAAAACCTGATTAATTCATATCAGGCAATAGCCATGCCACTGAAAAAACTCCTGCCTGAAACTGCTTTGTGTTTTCAAAATGGGATTCATCACTACATGCTTAATCTAGAAATATGGAAATATTTAGAACAGTACTATTCCAGTATAGTAGACACCAGCCATATGTCTTCATTGAGCACTTGAAATGTGGCTAGTCTGAACTAAGATGAACTCTAAGTGTAATATGCATACCATATTTTGAAGAGTTAGTACATAAAAATGAGTGAAAAAACCGTAGTTTTTTGATTTATTATAGAGACAAGTTGCCCAGGTTGGTCTCAAACTCCTGAGTTCAGACAGTCCTCTCACTTTGGCCTCCCAAAGTGCTGGGATTTCAGGCTTGAGCCACCACGCCCAGCTTAGTTATACTTTTTTAATGAACTTACTAAGAAACTTAAAATTCTCTATGTGGTTCAAATTATATGTCTACTAACTGGACAGCCTGGGTCCAGAACAAATGAAATACCTGAGCCCACAGGTTAAATCCAGTCTGCCGACTGTTTTTGTATAGCCTACGGGATAAAAATAGTTTTTGCATTTTTATGGGTAGAAAAAAATCCAAAGAATAGTAATAATTCATGATACATGAACATTTAATTAAATTCAAATTTCAGTGTCCATACATGAAGCTTTATCGAAACACAGTCATGCTCATCCATTCCCATATTGTTTATATTGCTTTTGCACTACAAAGACAAAGCTAAGAGTTTTTACAGACACTATATCACCCATAACACTTTAAAGATTTACTGTTCGGCTAAAAAAAAATAGGGTTTATAAAACCCAAAAACCACATAAAGTTTGATGCTTCCTTTTAACTTCTGTTGGGGGAGTTATCTCTCACTACTCTTCTTGTATAATGTGACCCAGCCTCACTAACCCCTTGCAAATCCTTATACTGGGCAAGCACATCCCTTCCTTAAGGTCTTCACATCAATGATTCCCTCCACCTGAAATGCTTTTACTCTAGATACCTAGAGTTCTAACTTTCTCACCACATTATGTCTTTGATCATATGTTTCTTCCTCTTTTTTTTTTGAATCAAAGTCTCATACTGTTGCCCAGGCTGGAGGGCAGTGGCACACTCACGGCCACTGCAGCCTCGCCCTATTGGGCTCAGGCAATCCTTCCACCTCAGCCTTCTAAGTAGCTAGGAAAACAGGTGTGCACCACCATACCTGGCTAATTTTTCTTGATTTATTGTAGAGATGAGGTCTCACCAAGTTGCCTGGGCTGGTCTAGAGCCTGTAGGCTCAGGCAATCCTCTCACCTTGGCTTCCAAAAGTGCTGAGATTATAGGCTTGAGCCACTAGTGTCTGGCCTTCCTCATTGATTTCAAATGCCCAACTGTAAAATTTAGCCAGTCATTCTGTCACACCCAATAACCCTTGATCCTGTTTTACTATTTTTTTTTTTTACTATATAGCAGTTATCACTCTATAACATACTGTACTTTAATATTATATAAATGAAGCTTTTTGTTTGGTGTCAGTTCTTTCCACTAGAAAGCAAGCCCAATGGATTACTATTTTATTTACTAATACATTTTAAGTGTCTAGAACATCTTCTAGTACAGAGTCTGTGATCAAGGAATCTCCACTGAATTAATGAAGGAAAGAGTACAGCCTTACCCAATGAGAGCAGATTCCTGTAATTCTCCAGCATCACTTCTTTGTATAGATTCCTTTGCTCTAAGCTCAGACTCATCCATTCTGCTTCCGTGAAGATCACAGCCACATCCCTGAATGCAACTGGTACCTATAAACAAGCAGTCAATTAGTGTACAGTAAGCCACCCTCAATTTTCCCTGTTTGAGGAGCACAGCTGGTAGCCCGGAGAGTCTGGATACACAAGAAGTGAACATCATTCATCACACCTGTAATCCCAGCACATGAGAGGTAAAGATGAGAGCTGCCTGAGCCCAGGGTTTTGAGACTAGCCTAGGCAAACTGGAGAGGCTTCATCTCTTCAATAAATAAAAATTAGGTAAGTGTGGTGGCATAAGCCTGTGGTTCCAGCTACTTGTAAGGCAGAGAGGGAAGGATCACAGTCATTGCACTCTAGCCTGGGTGATAGTGAGACTGACTCAAAAAACAAAACAAAACAAAACAAAATAATAGTAATAATTATTTTCAGAGTACACAATTCTCCACATGAGAATTGAGCATTACTATGTTGAAGTTTAGTGTTTAAGCTTGTGAGGAGCATAAAGGATGTACACGACACATTCCAGGTCCTTGAACACTAGAGAAATAATTTGTGAAGCAATTTGAAATCCTCAAGCAGTGTTCAGGACAGTGACTTTGATAATTCCTAATGAAGGCATTCAGAGATGGAACATAGATGGAAAAAGCATCATGCACTTGGGACTTGTGCTGGGCAGTAGGGAGTGGGGAATAGTTAGAGGAAAAAATAGAAGAAAACATTGACTACAGAAAAAAATGGGGGTGAACAGATAAAGTCCAACATAGGCATTGTTTTCCTGTCTTCTCTTTTTTAGAAAATATTTTTAAGTTGTGAGATACAGGTGAAGATATGCTAAGTAAGTAAACTGCCAGAGGGTGAGGTGTTGGCTTCTAGCGAGCCCTCTCTCCCCCTAGTAAAACTGAACTACTACAAAATCCAGTAATCCCACTTCTAGGAGCATACCCAGAGGAACATAAATTGCTTTACCAAAAAGACACCTGCATATGTATGCTCATTCCAGCACTATTCACAATAGAAAAACATGGAACCAAACAGATGCCCGTTGAGAGGGGACTGGGTAAAGAAAATGTGCCATATATACACTATAGAATACTACATAGCCATAAAGAAGGTGACCATATCTGCAGCAACATGGATATAGGTGGAGACCATACTTTTAAGTGAACTATCACTGAAACAAAAAATGGAATACCACATATTCTCACTAGTAAGCAGGACCCAATGTGGCATGAGCATTTTTTAAAAGTTCAGGTTACTAAATGGGATCTGTAAAACCCCTGTTTTACTTACATATTTTAACAACCTCTCTTCAATAAAGCCCTAATCCTTCCTTCCACTACCTAAATGCTGACCACCTTCTCCATTCCCTACAAACAGAAGACACGTTTGTTCTCCAGGAAGTGAGTCATCAGTTCAGATATAAAAAAAGGTAACCAACGGGCGTGAGGGCTCATGCCTATAATCCCAGTACTCGGGGAGGAGGAGGTAAGAGGATTGCCTGAGCCAGGGGTTCCAGACCAGCCTGGGCAACTTGGCGAGACCTCATCTCTATGATAAATCAAAAAATTAGCCAGGTGTGGTGGTACGCACCTGTGGTTCCAGCTACAAGGGAAGGTTGAGGTGGAAGGATCGCCCTAACCCAGCAGGTTGAGGCTGCAGTGGCTGTGAGTGTGGGAGTCAGAGTCAGACTCCCCTCCCCCCAAAAAAAAGTAAACTTACTCACCAGCATTTGGGGCTTTCCTTCCTTTTCTTGGGACCAGTCAGTATAGTTGGAAGGCAAATCTAAGGGGAAAAAAAGAGATTATGAGAAACCAGACCTCCTATCCTCCTATTATGCTCTTAGAGTAGCTCCTCTAAGCTCAAGAATGGAGGAAGTAATCACTTTACTCAGATGTGACCTCTGAAGCATTCTCAGGTGAAGCCAGAGAATCGCCCACCCCTCTTACCTTTCCAGGCTCCCAATAGTTCTCACCTTTTGTCTTATGATTTTGAGTCCATTTCTTCATGATCTCCCTATCTTCTCCATTCTTTGAAGGCAAAATCTTTTCCTGGTCTTGTCGAACAAGTGAAGAGATCAGACAGCCTCAGGGTCCCAAAGTCAGCCCAGTCTTGAAATTCTGCCAGAGGGTCAGGTAGATGTTATTTCATCTCAAGATGGATTTCTGCTGCGTATCTTCCGAACTCAACTGTAAAAGTCTATCTTGTTTCCATGCAGCCAGGACTTGTGGGATAGAGAGGAAATTGACATTGCTGGGGCCTTCCCTGGAGGCCCTAAGCCTATGTCTCTTCAATAGGGATCCTGTCCTCTCACATCCCCCTCAATCAACAAACATGAAGTCTCTGTCTACAGGGGTTCCCTGTATTTTCTACCTTCACACATTCTGCCTTCATTTCTAGGCTCTTAAGACTTGTGGTAGATCTTATCATATTTTTTCCCAATCATTTGTTTCTCTACAAACAGATTCATCTTCCCTGTTGCTGGTATTAGGCTCGACGATGTTAATTTCCTTGGAAGCTAAATGAATGAAATCGACAGTGCCATTTCTTTTTAAATTTTTATTTGTTTATTTTTGAGTCAAAATCTCAATCTGTCACTTAGCGTCACACTCTCAGCTGCTGTAGCCTTGAGCTGTTGGGCTCACGCAGTCCTTCTGCCTCAGCCTTCCAAGAAGCTGGAACTATAGGCACACACCACACCTGGCTAATTTTTTTTCTTTTTTTTGAGTTAGAGTCTTACTCCTTCGCCCAGGTTGGAGTGCAGTGGCACGCACGCTCATGGCCACTCCAGTGTCAACCTTTTGGGCTCCAGCGATCCTTCTGCCTCAGCCTTCCCAGTAGCTGGAACTACAGATGTGTGCTACCATACCACGCCCAGCTATTTTTATTTTATTGTAGAGACGAGGTCTCACCAAGTTGCCTGGGCTGGTCCTGAACCTGTGGGCTCAGGCAATCACCTCAGCCTCCCAAAGTGCTGAAATTACAGGCTGAGCCACCGAGTCCAGCCTAATTTCTCGACACAAGATCTTGCCAAGTTGCACAGGCTGGTTTTGACTCCCTGGGCTCAGCAGACAATCTTCTTGTCTTCGCCTCCCAAAGTGCTGGGACTATAGGTATGACCCACCATGCCCGGCTGACAATACCATTTCTGAATACTGCATAACTCCACCATCTCTCTTGAACTAAGAACAGAATGTTCCCAAAAGGGACTGTGGTCCTACTGTAAAAAGTCATGGTGCAGAGCTAAAGTTAACTGGCAAAGAAGAAAAGTTAAGACTCATTTCTCATTTCTTTACCATTGCCTAAAATAATGCCCACTGAACAAATGACTGAATAACAGGGCAAAAAGTAAGCAGATAGGGTTTAAAATCCACCCAGAAGATAGGACCTTCAGAGTGAAGTGAAGAACAGGGTCTGTATCAGTCAGGATGAGCTGAGATAGTCTATAATAACAAACAACCTTCTCCAGAATCTCAGTGGCTTAATGTACCGAAGTCTTTATTTCTCACTAAGGTTCCATGTCAATCCATCTGGCAACTGTAATCATGCTCGGAGACCTCTTAACTTCAGGACTAGAGTTAATAGTGCACCTGCTATTTGGAAAATGTCCAGAAGAAGTGCTCAAGGGAGAAACATGATAGAGAACAATACACAGGCTCTTAAACATTCTACCCAAAGAGACAAGTCTGTTCATGGCTCATTGGTAAATCAAGTCTCGGTGTCACTCCTTAGTTCAACAGAGTTGGTCATATACCTGTGAGAAGAAGCCTCATGAGGGGGGATGCCAGGATATTTGATGAGTAGTGAAACATACTGCTCTAAGGTCCCAAGCCCATTAATTTATTCTCCTCCAGTTCCAGTCCCCACTATTAATTGGTACTTCAAGGTGTAAGGATCTACGGCTGTGCCTACAACACAAAAATAAAGGACACAGTCCCAAAATCTGCCACACCAAAAGACATTAGCTTCTCATCATTTTATTGGCCAATTCTAACGAAGATTTGAGAAGTCATTCCTGTAATGAATATTTAGGGTTCCAAACATTTAAAAAAATGCTTCCTAACTCATTCATCATGGACACCAAAAACAAGCAAGAGCACTAAAGAAAACTAGAGTCAATTGCCTTTTCCAGCTAACTGTCTGACAAAGAACATGAACATTCCAACTTTCTCTCAATTCTTGGTCAATATTACTTCCCAAGAGCACTTGAGCTATTGCATTATTTGTTTCCAATGGTCAGTAACTCAATTTTTAAAAAAATTTTAGAGATGGAGTCTTGCCATGTTGCCCAACTTGGAGTGTAGTGGCTCTCCCAATTCCTCATTAACTTATACCATCTGGGAAGCTAAGATATCAGTGATGGCCTCCTGACCAAAGTCTCCACAGATCTCTCCCACATCTCAGTATTCCTTATTCATGCCTTCCACAGGTAGCTCTACATGCTGTTGGTTGAGCTACTCAATGATTCCATAAATAATTACTGGGCGCCTACTCTGTGTGGCAGATACTGCCACGAATGCAACTGAAAAAGCACTTACCCTCATGTAGCTGGCATTTTAGTAGGGGAAAGATGAACAAAAATAAAATATAACTCCCAAAAGACACATTATATCAGATAATGATAAGTACTGAGGGGAACAGAAAGATCCCATGGTAGAGGTTAGAGGGGTGGGAATTTTAAATAGTATTTAAGGAAAGCCTTTTAAAGGTGATTACTTGAGAAAAGATCTGAAAGACAAGAAGGAATGACTCATGAGGAAACTGTGTCAACAGAATTGTAAGGAAAAACCAACCCATTAAAAATCTTGACGGAGGAGTAAGCCCTGATGTTCTAAGGATAACAAGTCTTTTGTGGCAGGAGAACATAAATGAGACAAAGGTCATGGCAGTCAAGGGCAGCAGTAATACAGCACAGATCAGGAGCAGCCTTGTGGCACATTGGTTTTGATCTGGAGTGAAATGTGAAGCCATTGGACGATTTTGAGAAGAGGAAAAATATGATTTGATTTCCATTTGAAAAGATATCTTTGGTTAGTAGACTAGAATAGACCTCAGGGAGATAAGGATAGAGGTAAGAAAATGACATAAAGCCCGTTGAAGTTCCAAGAGACAAAAAATGGCTTTTTGGAACAAAGTGGAAACAGTGGGTTGGTGAGTAGTGGTCACACCGTTAATTTTCCAGTTACAGTGAGAGGTAACACCCAAAAAAAAAGACAATTTCAAGACTTTTGCTCTGAGTGGTTGGAAGGATGAGGCTTACCATCAACTGGTGTGAGAAGGCTATAACAAGAGTAAATTTTGAAAAGAAGATTAAAGGTTTATGCTAAAGACACTAGATTTGAGAAGCTTAATTCAGATGCAAGTGGAGATATCAAGCAATCGGTCATAGGAGTCTGGAGTTGAAGGAAGAGGTCTAAGCTGGAGGTCATACAGATGAATTTAAAATCCTCCGAGTGGGCTGGGAGTGGTAGCTCATGCATGTAATTCCAGAGCATTGGGAAGCCAAGGTGAGAGGATTGTCTGAGCTCAAGGATTCGAGACCAGCCTGGGCAACTTGGTGAGATCTCATCTCTACAATAAATCAAAAGATAAGCAGGGCATGGCAGCATGCCCCTGTAGTTCCAGTTACATGAAGGCTATGGGGAAGGATCGCCTGAGCCAAGCAGGTCAAGGCTGCAGTGGACATGAGCATGCCATTGCACTCCAGCCTTAGCAACAGAGTGAGACTCTGAATTTAAAAAAAAAAAAAGTCCTCAGTGCGTAGCTGGGCGCAGTGGCTTATGCCAATAATCCCAACACTTTGGGATGCTGAGGCAAGAGGACTGCCGGAGCCCAAGGATTCAAGACCAGCTTGGGCAACTTGGCAAGACCTTGTCTCTACAATAAATAATAATCAAAAAAAATTAGCTGTCCATGGTGGCACACGCTGTGGTTCCAGCTACTTGGAAGGCTGAGGCAGAAGAATCGTCTGAGCCCAGCAGGTCGAGGTTGCAGTGGCCATGAGCGTGCCACTGTACTCCAGCCTGGGCAACAGTGAGAATCCAACTCAGAAAAAAAAAAATTCTCAGAGCAAAGGAGATCACCAAGGCAGAGAAGGAAGGGGGAGAAAGTGTCTAAGGAAGAGGGAGAAAGTGTCTAAATGACTAAGCCCTGATGAGCCACAGTTAGCAGGTCAGAAGAAGAACCAGCAAAGGAGACAAAGAAGGAGGATCACATAATGTCCTGCAGTTAAGTGACAAGTGACAAGGTGTTTCAAGGAAGAGGAAAGGTTCAACCTTTACAACTGCTGTCACAATGACAAGCAAAATGAGAGGAAATTGATGACTGGATGACCACTGTGGAAGCCACTGGTGACCCTGATAATGACTATTTCTAAAAGGTGGGCTACAAAAAACTTATAAGAGAATAGAAGAATAGGAACGAAAGGCAACAAATATAAACAGTTCTTTTGGAGGTTTTGCTCTAAATAAAAGCAGAGAAATGGGGTCATGGCTGAAGGCAGAGATCATGCTCCAAAGCAGCTCAAGGCCTTCAGGGACTCCCTAATGGGCACTCAATGATGTCCACACTCACCAAGCTGGCATCTGGGCCTTGCTAAATAGGGTCCCGACCCACTACTCTACCTCAGCTTTCTTATCCCATTCCCTATTTTGACTCCTCCACCGGGAAGTAGGGCTGCTCGAGTCCTCATAATCACTTATTTAGTCCTGCTGTGTGTCAAGACCATTTCAGTGACTCAAATTGAGCAAGAGGTCCCTGATTCTTAAAGAGCCACCTCATGGTCCAGTGGGACAACGTCTTATGCATAAAGTCCTTTGGCGATAAAGAGGCTGGGGATAAGTTTGAGAAAATCCAGGCATGTCCTGCAATGAGGTAATGTGTGACTAAATCAATAAAGAACCCAACTGCCAAGCAGAAAGCCACAAAAGAATGGAACAGCACAGAATGGACTCTATGTCCACACGGTTATAGAACAAAGGGAGCGGAGCATGGTGGCTCACACCTGTAATTCCAGCACTTTGGGAGGTGGAGGAGAGAGGACTGGCTGAGCCCAGGGGTTCGAGACCAGCCTGGGCAACTTGGCAAGACCTCGGCTCTACAATAAATCAAAAAATCAGCTGAGCGTGGTAGGGTATGACTGTAGTTCCAGCTACTTGGAAGGCTGAGGCAGAAGGATCACCTGAGCCCAGCAGGTGGAGGCTGTGGTGGCTGTGAGTGTGCTACACTATACTCCTGTTTGGTCAATAGAGTAAGAGTCTAAACTCAAAAAGAAAAAAAAAAGGGCGTAAATGGTAGAGATAATGGGTTGAAGGATTACTCAGATATTAACCACATATCAATACCTGTAATCATAGTCCATATTTAGTGAGCTCATAGTAGGTGTCAAACACTACAACTGCCCTGCAGGAATTATCACATTTCTTCCTCATGACTCCATGAGATAGGCACTTTTATTTTACAGATAAGAAATGGAAGGCACAGAGAGCAAAATAATGTGTCCAAGGTTACAAAGTTAATGTGTAGCGAAGGAGAGCTTTAAAGGCAGCCAGTCTGTCTTCAGAGCCCACACTTCACAGAGTAAAAGGTAGGCAATAAGAAGTGGTCCTTTTGAGTAGGTAAGTAACATGATCAAGATTCTTCCCTCAGAGGAGCAACTCCAAAGGCAAGGGGGAGAATAAACTAGAACGTGGAAAAGAGATGAAAATCTGGGTAGCACAGCAATGACCTGAAAGGAAAAAAGAATAAGGGGCATGTCAAGAGAGAACTGAGAGGACTCAACAGCCAAGTAAATGGATGGGAATTTCCAAAAGAAGAAGGTGCCAACAAGAACTCAGAGCTCCCATTTGTGACCAGGAGTGCAGATGTAGGCATTAACAGAGATCAGCGATTGGTAAAGAGAAAAGGGAGAAAGAGAATTCAACTTGCTCAATCCCAGACACTTTTCCCTGTCATAATCCTTATCTGAACTGGTAAGTGTGTAGGGTTTGAACTGTAAAATGGTATTTTTTTTAGGGCAAATGGGCAATTTAAAAACAAATTAGGAATTAAGACATCTGGAATTACTGCTAATTTTCTTGAGTATAATAGTATTATGGTTATATTTTTAAAACAGTCCTATGCTAGAATGCACATGATAGTATTTATAGGTAAGATAATATGATATCAGGAATTTTCCTACCAAATACTCTAGCAACGAAAACAAAAAAACAAGGGAGTGGGGAGTTTTGAGTAACACAGGAATTGTAGACTACTGATAACTAAAGAAGCTCTAAATACTAATTACACCTGATCCAGCCATGAAAAGCAGATAAAGTTTCTTTAACCTCAGAAACATGCCACTATGCCACTTCTATAAAATGGCAATTTGGATTCCTAACTCTCAAATCGTCGAAGAGTTAAAATACTGTGGTGACTGTAAACCCAGTGCCTGGCACCAAAAACAGTCCGATAAATGATAGTTACCATCAATTTTAATTCATAGCAGCTGACAGCCCTGGGAATCCGGTAGCCAGGAAGAAATGCTGTTGAGGCAAGGCTTGTGGTTACCTGAATGACAGCCCCGGTCCAGGGTAATAGACCCTGTGGAAGCCCTTACCCTTTAAACAGCCCTGGTATCCTAGGGAATCAGGCAGGGTCTCGAGTCTTCAATGGGACACAGCATGGCACAAGGTGTCAGCATGAACAAAGCAAACTCAGTCATGGTTTGGAGCAAAGAAGACAATACAGGAACATGAAAGGTAAGCGGCACCCACCTGAAAGTAGCTTGTCAGGAGCACAGAAGTCTGTCTTACTTAACAGTCTTCTCTTGGCAGGCAGGAATCTGAAAGGTGGACAAGGATAAAACAGGCAGTGTGAGCTTCAAGACTGTCTCTTGGCCTCCAGATACCAGTCTAGAAATCCCCAAGCTTATTGTGAGGGGCCTCCACTTCCTTTAATGGGAAAACAAAAAACAAAAAAACAAACTTATCAGATCTCTCAAAAAAGAATAATGCAGACAGCTCCTGGCAAACAGAGCCTTTCCTGACATCATGCTGTTAAATAGTTCTTCTTTGAATGCTAGTGGGCTCAAGTTAGCCTGAGTTAAAATTCCAATACATATTAACTATTACTTATAATATTATTATAAATT
Source organism: Carlito syrichta (assembly GCF_000164805.1). NCBI lineage: Eukaryota > Metazoa > Chordata > Mammalia > Primates > Tarsiidae > Carlito > Carlito syrichta. Next base: position 229,910 of record NW_007260116.1, read on the forward strand.
ATAGTACTTATAAGTTAATAAGTACTAAAGTCTACTGAATACCAGAGACAATTCCAGGCGCTTGTACAAGTTTTATCTCCCAAAGCTCCATGTGTAGGTCTTGTGATCACCTGTGACTCAGTTAATAATCCTGCTCAAAGTGACAAAGCTACAATGTGCTGAGATCTGAAGTCTACCTGTGGAGTTCTACACCTTTAGCCAGTTTGGTCAGTGGTAAGGTCAGTAGTGACAACCGCTCTGGGGTCAGGCAAGTGTTAGACAGCATTCATATATATGGTTGAAGGAATGTAGAAGAAACAAGATGGGACATGAGTTAACAAATGTTAAATCTGGTGATAGGTCCGTAGGGGTTCACTGTATGATGCTACTGGGTATGTTAAATTTTGTCCTCACCAAAAAATTACAAGACAAAAAAACACAGACCTAATACCTGGGCCCCACCAGGTGCCAGAAATGATTTGGATAATTTACCAACAGCCCTCAGAAGTCTCCACCATACTTAACCACCTTACAGCCCCAAGTCAGAGGTTTGGCCCCATCACAGGGAAGAACAGACAAGGAATCAGCCAAACTAGCCACCCACATGACCCCCAAACCTGGGATCTTTGCCACAAAGTAGAGTGGCCACCTGCCACACGAAAAACCCTGTGACAACAGGTCCCAGAGAACACCTGTTCTTATTCAAAAAACTGCCTTAGATGCAGGCCACAGTGATGTCGTCTACCATTACTAGAGAACAAAACTTCCCTTTCCCTCCACCCTGAAAACCCCAGGGACTCTATACCCAAGACACCCCCACAACATCCTAAGATATTTTGATCCGGTCAGGATCACCATTACGCATCCCCTCCATACCTCAACATACCAAGGTACACCAAAACCTGAGACATCCTTCCACCCGCCCCCACCACTCATCCAATTACCATTTGGGACATCTCCAGTGCCTTCCCAAAACAACAAAAACAAAAACCTTTGCATTCACCATCAGATCTGAGTTCCCACAACCACTCCCATATGCAGGACCCAAATATACACTGTGACAGGACTTAAAATAGAGTCAATATACCCAATGAGCAGCCATTTTACATTGCTTAGCTTCTGTCAGGTTTTAGTAGCAGTTCACTTTAATTTACCCGATAATCACTAGGCAAGGACACAACTGGTTTCTCAGAGGTAGCTATGGATAATTGTTTTACAACCTCTCACAGCTTGGTTTGCACTAATTAGCTTTTTCTATTTCACGTATTTGCATAACAAGCTAATCTCATCAGCTCCTCCAGACTTTCCTTACAGGACCCCAATACCATGGCAACAGTCATGCCACTCACCCACCCATTTGCCTGCCTTCAATCACCTGAGGTCGGTACCTGTGCTTACATGTCCCCTCCTTGATGACAGTGCAGAGACCACCACTCAATCTCTTAATGGAGAGAAGGTTTAAAAGGAATTCAACTTGAGCAGCCATTTGTCATTTCTTCATTAAACTCTGGTCGGGACTCGTGGTACCTTGATCTATGGTCACCACGTTTCCTAGCATTGGCCCAGTCCCCCATCTTGCAGATGTGAATCCCCCTTCTCTATTCTTTTTTTTTTCCAAGTTGGAGTCTCACTCTATCACCCAGGCTGGAGGACAGTGGCATGTCACGGCCACCGCAGCCTCAACCTGCTGGGCTCAGGCGATCCTTCTGCCTCAGTCTTCCAAGTAGCTGGAACTAAAGGCATGTGTCACAATATGTGGCTAATTTTTAATTATTTATTGTAGAGATGAGGTCTCACCAAGTTGCCCAGGCCTGCCTGGAACCTGTGGGCTCAGGCAATCATTTCACCTCCGGCCTCCCAAAGTGCCGGGATTATAGGTATGAGCCACCGCGCCAGGCCATCTAATCTACTTTTTAAATAAACTATATTTTCCAATCTAGTTTCTTATTTTTCCTTCTATTTCTTAGCACTGGATCGCAGACACCAGCCGGTGGTTCTGACCAAACATTTTAGAGGCCCCGCTGGGATTTCTTTTTTGTTTTTTGTTTTTGAGTTGGAGTCTCAATCTGTCACCCAGACTAGAGTGCAGTGGCCACTCCCGGTCACTGCAGCCTCGAGCTGCTGGGCTCCGGCGATCCTTCCGCCTCAGCCTTCCAAGTAGCTGGAACTACAGGCGCGCGCTACCACGCCCAGCTAATTTATTGATTTGTTGTAGAGATGAGGTCTTGCCAATTTGCCGAGGCGGGTCTCGAACCCGAGGGCTCAGGCAATCCACTCACCTCGGCCTCCCAAAGCGCGGGATTACAGGTTGAGCCACCGAGCACGGCCCCCGCTGGGATTTCTACCTAACAAACTGCTTAGACAAAAAGTGACCAGGGATGTACGGCCCTAGCCACGCCCCCACGCTCAGCACAGAGGATGTCGGTCTGCTGGGCTCAGTCAAATCCACCCCCACAGGCCAAATAAGCCCCAGGGAAGCATGCCTGGGGCCGCCCTCCATATTTAAAAGACTTTGGCACAGACCCACCCTCTTCAAAAAAGACAATCGAGGCCGGGCGGGGTGGCTCACGCCTACAAATGCCAGCACCTTGGGAGGCCGAGGTGAGGACTGCCTGAGCCCATGGGTTCGAGACCAACTTGGGCAATTTGGCGAGACCGCGTCTCTACAATAAATCAAAAAATTAGAAGGGTGTAGTGGCGCGCGCCTGTTACTTGGAAGGCTGAGGCGGAAGGATCAGTTCAAGGCTGCTGTGGCCGTGAGCATGCCACTGCACTCCAGCCTGCACAAACGAGAGAGAATCCAACTCAAAAAAACCCCCCAAAAACCATTCGAGTTCCTGATTACTCTGGGACAGCAGGGGAGGGCAAGGCCGCGTGGCGCCCAGCCACCCCGAGGTTCCAGGCTGTCCGGGTCTCACCCCATCCCGCCCCCAGCGCGCGCCTCCAGCCTCGCTCCCTCCTCCAAAAACGAAACATCCCAACCCGCCATCCCGAGCTACGCCAGCGCGCCGCCCGCTGCCCGTACTTCCCACCCGCCACACTCTACCCCGAGTCCTAACCTAGACCCGGTCTTTCCCGACCCTCCTTCTCCCACGGGAAAGGGCATCCGGAGTCCGCGGGACCTGCCGCCGACCTACCCAGAACCAGTCTCCAGAATCCTGCAGGCTCCGGCTTCCATCGGACGCCACTAGCTGCTCCTGGGCCGTTGCAAAGGCTATTGTACCAGGACAATGGCTGCTGCAGCGACAGCCTTCTCGTCTCTTGTCTTAAAATTCCCATGCTGAGAACAGTCAGCCCTCCACTCACTCACTACAAGGGCTTCAGCCCCCAGAAGCCTCTGGGGCAGTTTCCCCAGTCGCATCCGGATCCGGGGACGGCGCGGGGAAGGCATTTCCGGTCGGCAGATGTGGCGGGTGCTTCGCTGGGTGTTGGTAGTGTTTTGAGTTCTGGGGAGCCCTAGAGGAGCGCAATTTCCTGGGTTCCGGATTCGTAACGGATAAGCTGCCTTACGTGAGCACCAGCTGGGTTTGAATTCGTGCTGCCCGCACACCCCTGGGGTCATCTCCATTGTACCTGAGGGCGAGACACTGGGCAGAGCTGTCTTTCAAACTTGATCCCTTACCCCCAACTCAGATGCACTCTTTTGTGTGCCCTGTGTCATTTTCCGGCTGTCGAAGTCCTCATATTAGTGACAAACTCTCATCCTGGAGGATGGAATCCTCACCCAGGCTGGAGTCTGGTTCTCCAGCCTCTTATGTAAGATCCTGGTTGAGAACTGGGCTAACTGGTATCTTCAACATGGCAATTAGAGTTCCGCAAAGAAGGCCTTCTTCTCCTGGCAGGAGCGTTTAAATCGTAATGATAAGTAAAAATTATTCTTATTATCATTTGAGTCGGAGTCTTACTCTGTCGCCCAGGCAGGTGTGCAGTGGCACGTTCTCGGCCACCGCAGCCTCGACCTGCTGGTCTCAGGCGATCCTTCCACCTCAGCCTTCCTAGTAGCCGGGACGGGCATGCTCCACCACGCCCGGCTGATTTTTGTATTTATTGTAGAGATGAGGTCTCACCAAGTTGCCAAGGCTGTTCTAGAAACCCGTGGGCTCTGGCAATCTCCTCACTTCATCCTTCCAAAGTACTGGGATTACAAGCCTGAGCCACCACCCTGGCCCGTATTAACTCTTAACCCTTTCACTTCAATTAGTGTTGACAGAAACGTGATTTTGTCCCAACAGAAATCACAGATATTTTTATATCACATCAAGCTATTGAGGATGTCTCATAATATCATGCTTATCATGAACTGGAAATTATAATGATTACAGACCTGCCTCTATATTGATATTTTGTTATTAGGAAGCACATGTATAACAAATTAAACATAATTTTTTTTTTTTTTTGAGTCAAGGTCTCACTCTGTCACCCAGGCTGGAGTGCAGTGGCGTGATTACAGCTCACCCCAGCCTTGACTTCCTGGGCTCATGTGATCCTCCCACTTCAGTGGCTCTTGTAGCTGGGACTGCAGGCACGTGCCCCCATGCCTGGCTAATTTTTTAGATTTTTTTGTAGAGATGAGATCTCACAATATTGTCTAAGCTGGTCGTGAACTCCTGGGCTCAAGCAATCAATCCTCCTGCCTCAGCCTCCCAAAGTACTGAGATTACAGGCGTGAGCCACCACATCTGGCCTAAAAATGATTTTGATATCTATTTCAGGATCGCTGGTGTCTCCTTAGTAATCCCAGTATTTTATTTAATGGATTTAAAGTCTATGTTTTAAGAAAGGACCTATGGCTGGGTGCGGCGGCTCACACCTGTAATCCCAGCACTTTGGGAGGTGGAGGTAAGAAGATTGCCTGAGCTCATGGGTTCGAGACCAGCCTAGACAACATGACGAGACCTCGTCTCTACAATAAAAATCAAAAATTAGCTGGGCATGATGGTGCATGCCTGTAGTTCCTGCTAATTGGAAGGCTGAGATGGAAGGATCACCTGAGCCCTGCAGGTCGAGGCTGCAGTGACCATGAGCTGTAAGCCACTGCACTGCAGCCTGGATGACAAAGTGAGACTGCAACTCAAAAAAAAACAAAAAATCTCTATTTAAAAAAGGAGGGGGGCCTATGAACCTCACCAGGTTGCCTGTGGATTTTTGTAACACAAGGAGCATTAAGAACTTGCTCCAGGGCAAATCTCATGTGGATGTCAAAACACATCCATATTAACACAGCCTCTGACCATATGTGCCTCCTTGGGGAATCCGGAGGGGTGCCTATCACCATGTGACATTGGTGAAGGGAGAGGACAAAGGAACTGCCACATGTAGTAGCCTCTGAAATGCACACAGGACAGGTCTGCCCAAGTTTTTAAAGTTTTTTCTTTGTCACTCACCCTTGGTCTTTGACCCCACTAGTTCCTGCAGTACTTTCCTAGTCTGGGGCATGAGGGCAGTTACGGGACTCTCCATTGAATTCCCCAGCTTCCATGCTGGAGGACTCCCACAGCTAACCTCACTCCCCACCAGGGCCAACCCATTGCAGGAACCGTCTCCATGTGGGAGGCATCATGGGCTGACTGTGCAGCCACAGGACAGCCTGGCCCAGGGGAATGAGGAGCCTAGTCCCTGCTGGGGGTGCTCCCAGCCCCTCCCCTGATGAGTCAGGACCCTCAGCAACCCTTTCCCTGCCTTTTCTAGTTCTCGCTCGCTAGAGGAGGAAGGCTTTCTACACCACCTTCATGTCGAGAGGGAAATTTCCTCCAGATGGACTGTAGAGTTCCCTTGTTCCTACCTGTCTGCACTGTGTAATATAACACGTTTCTTCTTCTGATGGAAGATAATGAGTATTCACTAGGGCCAGAGCCAAGTCTAGATTCTGGGGATTCATTAGTGAATGAAAGACACCACTGTCCTTCAGGCATGATCTTTCTGTCATCCTGTGGCTAAATTTAGCTCTTGTTGTATGAAGAGGCAATCTAGGAATCTGTTCATTTATTTTCTCTCATAATAAACTCTGTTTTCCACAATTAGTGCTACGGAATTCAAAACCCAAGTTGAGGAGTCAGATGCTGAACACAGAATATTTGGCTTTTTTCTTTACACACCCCTTATATCAACTCCAGTGCTTCCAAAAATAAATACACACTTAGGAAAGAAGGAGGTCTCTTATCAGGGAATATGAGCAAGAAAACCACAACGATGTGTGAAAATGATTCTCCATGTTGCATGCATATTGCACATTGCTCTGTGGTAGGCTCTGCCCAGGAGCACTCATCTGGGTTGTCCCTCACAATAACCTAGTTGTGGTGATGTTACCTCCTTGATTCAAATGGAGAAAATGAAAGCAATGCAAAGCCCTTGTGTTCCCTGGGCAGAACTGTGACAACAGAATAACTGAGCTTTGGCCTGGAAGTTAGAATATGTGGCTTCCACTTGGGTCAACCATTACATCTCCAAGTGCCTTCGGGAATGTCACTCTGGTTTCTGGATGTCGGTTTCTTTGTTGTTCAGGGTTGGACTCTGTAGTGGATATGGCTGGCATCCTGCCCAGATTCCCCTTCAGAGCAAGGGCACCAAATCCCACTAGGGCTAGAAGCACGTATCTGGCCCCTTCTATGGAGGAGAATTGTCCTTGGCTGAGCAGGAGACCCAAACCCCGAGGTCATGCCACCATGACTCCTGGGGCAGTCTGCAGCCACCGGAAAACTGACATGGAGATACGACAGCTTAGTCTCTGTCAAAAGATGGGACAACTTTTAGTGTCATTCACATTCCAGAGCTCCCTATGGGATCAGCCAGAAGCCAGAATCTAGCAGGGTCTTTGCTTATCCCCTTCCCCTTCCCTGTCCTGTGTCTTGCTCCTTCTCCTGAGTGCTCAACCTCCCCCAGCCCCACCTCAAGCTCTGCTGCTAGTGAACTAGGCCTAATGTTGCCTTTCCTAGAATAGAGGGCAAGAGCCACACGTCCTCTGCTGTAGGTTGGGGAAGGAACTGGCGAGGATGAAGGGCATGGGGAGGTGAGGGAAGGGACGAGGATGCTCACTCAGACCAAGGAGAGATGAGATCTCAGAGGAGGGAAGGATAGGACTGAGCACCCCCCTTAGCTGGATCACCTATTGGACAAGGACCAATAAGCAAGGATTCAACGACATACCTGTCCCCCTAGCCAATATGGACTACTAGGAGTCTATTGCCTTCTCTCCAGTCCTCATTCGCTCCTGAGGGTAATAATAAAAGCAGCAGGGCTGCTGATGTAATCTGCAGGCCAAGTGGAAAATGAAAATGTGGAGTCCCTTGGTGAAAAAGCAGAAAAAAATTAAAAGTACTTAAAAATAAAGATTTCTGCTATGTAATGTCATTCTTAGAAAAGTCCAAACTGTAAATTATTAGCATGCATCTCCCTGTTCATCTTTCTATTGAGCAATGTCAATTTTCAGGGCAAGTATAAGCATTTGACTACCATGTGGAATTGCTGAAATGACACAATTTGTATTTTACAGCTTGTCCATGGGCATGGGTTTCAATCTTACGAGGACTGTAGGAATGTGGCAGAAAACCAACTCTACGATTTTTATTTTACTAGATTAGCTCATGTTTTACCAACACTCCCTGCCTTTGGCTTACAGATGAGTAAAAAAGAATGCAAAAGGAAACGAATTATTGGTTGCTGTGTCTTTTCCTTTTCTTCTGTGTCATTAATTTCAGCCTAGGTGGCTGGCTAATACATGAATAAGAAAGAAGATGATAGGATCCCTTGGTTGTCATGTTTTGTCTTTTTTTTGAGTTGGACTCTCACTCTGTCACCCAGCCTGGAGTGCAGTGGCACACTCACGGCCACTGCAGCTTCAACCTGCTGGGCTCAGATGATCCTTCCACTTCAGCCTTCCAAGTAGCTGGAACTACAGGCACTCACCACCACGTCCAGCTAATTTTTTGGATTTATGGTAGAGATGAGGTCTCACCAAGTTACCTAAGCTGGTCTTGAACCCATGGGCTCAGGAAATCCTCTCACCTCAGCCTCCCAAAGTGCTGAGATTACAAGTGTGAGCCACTGCATCCAGCTGGTTTTCATGTTAGAACACCATTGCCTTCTTCTGGAGTCTGAAGCAAGCAAGTTGTTGAATGGGAATTGAAGCCTCTCTGGGCTGTAAGCATTCCTAGTACTCAACTGCAGACATGACACCCCCTTACTTGCTTTGAGTCTTTCTGAACATGCAAGATGGGCCAACTCATCTTGCTCATGGGGCGTCATGTATGTGGTATGTGAATGGGGTGGCTAACTCCACATCTCCACTGCTCATGTACACGCCCCTTAGTCCTACTGGACTTCCCTTACACAACACAGGTTCAAAGATAAAATTCTTAAGAATTGCAAGAGAGTGTCGGCACAGCATTAAACCAAGACCAAGTGCAGGGTCCTTCTGGGCATGGGGTCATAAACAGTCACTCAGGAAGCCCACCCTGCAAGGTAGCAACAGCTGACAGTTACCTGGCACTTCTGTTCTCCTAAGCACTAAGCAGCCCCATTAAATGACTTATTTAATCATCATAACAACCATTGGAGGCAGACAGTCTTACTGTGTTTTTTTTACAGATGAGGAAACTGAAGCGGAGATAAGTAATGTGTTTCAACAGTCCCTGAGACAGGGTTCAGCCTGTTGACTGTTCTTACTCCAGAGCCCAAGCTTTTATTCCCTATGGTCTCTGACCTCTTGGGAAAAATCTGGACCAGACTATATTCTTCTTTCCAAAGGTACCTTCACTGGCAATCCAGCCAAGGCAGCTCTGAGAACAAACATCTGATCTCATCTCTCCTCTGCTTGAAACCTTTTGCTGGATTCCCTAATGTGCCATCCGAGGCACCCAAGAGTTCTGGCCTCCCCAGCCCTTTCTGCTCTCTCTGGCCAGCCATTTTAACCCCTAATGTAACTTGCTCTCCCTCTCAGTACTGTGATTTTCCTTTGCCTTTGTTCTCACTATCCTTCCTGCCTGGGGCACAATCTAAGGATGCTGCCCTCAGGACACATGGCATTTGGAAAGATATTTTCCAACACACCTGTCTAGTTGTCCAAATGGCAGCAGAATGCCCAGGGTAAGTATGCAGATTTCTTTCAGAAAAAGAGAAGGCACTGTACATGAGTCCATCCTGATAATTCCTGTTAGAGACAAACTTTGTCCTTATTCGGGGAAGATGCAGCTTGGTATGTCCATGGTTAGTCTCTGAGTACAGACTGTATTCCTAAATAACTGCCAGGAAGGGTCTAGCATCTGAGGTGAGCCCTCAAGCCTCTGGGAAGATTCTATCTCTGCTAGGCCCTTGAGTTTTTCCTCATGAAGATTTATTTGCCTTTCCTTTGTGGTGGTTTAACAAGTCTAATGTGAAACCTCTTGAGTTCACCCATTTGCGACTTTTTTTTTTTCAGTTGGAGTCTCACTCTGTCCCCCAGACTGGAGTGCAGTGGCCGCTCCCGGCCACCGCAGCCTCGACCTGCTGGGCTCCAGCCATCCTTCCGCTTCAGCCTTCCGAGTTGCTGGAACTACAGGCGCGTGCTACCGCGCCTAGCTCATTTTTTGATTTATTGTCGAGATGAGGTCTCGCCAAGTTGCCCAGGCGGGTCTCGAACCCGTGGGCTCAGGCAATTCACTCACCTCAGCCTCCCAAAGCGCGGGATTACAGGCTGAGCCACCAAGCCCGGCTCACATTTGTGACTTTTAAGAAAAGGGTGACTGGACATGGAGGCTCAAGCCTATAATCCCAGCACTTTAGGAGACCGAGGCCAGATGTTGCCAAGGTAGAGAGTGTTTTGCCCCAGGTTGAGAAGACCTGCTAGAGAGTGATGAGGTAGGGATAAGAGACACCCACTTCTAGTGTTTGTGGGCCTTTTCTTCTGCACAGAATAGAATTCCCAGAGAGAAATCTTCCTATGTCCTGTCTGGGGAATATACCTTAGCTACCATTGTTTAAGATGCTGAGGAAGAAGCCAGGGGCGGTGGCTTATGTTTGTAATCCCAGCACTTTAGGAGGCAGAGGCAAGAGGATTGCCTGAGCTCAGGGGTTCGAGATCAGCCTGAGAAACATGACGAGACTTTATCTCTACAATAAATCAAAAAACTTGCTGGGCATGGGGGCACATACCTGTGGTTCCAGTTACTTGGAAGGCTGAGACAGAAGGATCACCTGAGTCCAGCAGGTCAAGGCTGCAGT
>NW_007260116.1:240102-253851 GCF_000164805.1 Carlito syrichta
ATGCCTGGCTAATTTGTTGATTTATTGTCGAGATGAGGTCTCACCAAGTTGCCCAGGCTGGTCTCAAACCCCTGGGCTCAGGCAATCCTCTTGCCTCAGTCTTCCAAACTACTGGGATTATAGGCGTGAGCCACCGTGCCTGGCAGCCCTTTTAAAAAAAACATTAGCTCACGGAGCCAGTTATTTGAGTAAGATTGATAATTTCTTGTGATCCTTTGGCTATTTCTTTCCAAGCATTTGTTTTTCAGGTATGTGAAGTCAGGCTGGCCAAACAATCTATTGTGATCAACTTTCCATGACTGCACCAACAGTCCCCTGTCTGAAGTCAGAAGATATGTTTGCCCTAACAACCTTAAGGCATCTGAATAATGTCAATACTTAAGAATGCAGCAGCTCGGAAATCTTTTACTTAACCCTCATTTCCCCATAAAAGCTCTAACCTTAAATACACCCTGCACCCAAACCCCTGGGCCACACTTGCCTGTGAGCACAGGCCCCATTTGCCTTTCCGTCTGTGGAAAGTGGATATTGAACTCTTTTGCTTTCCTGTTGCAAATCTTTGCATTATTCCTGCAGCATCCGCCTATCTTTCCTCAACCTACCCTTTTTTTTGGGTGTCCCATGTAAGGATTGCACCCCAATATTTTTTGAGGGTCCCCTCCACAACCCTTTCCTCTTGTCAAACCTGTGCCTCCCTGTGGATTGTGCTAGAACCTGGTGACAACTGGTGGCTCTGGCCGGGTTGCTCTCCAGTTAGTCTGAGGGTCTCAGAGAAAAGTGCAATTTGCAGTGGTTCATTTGGGTGGGAGACTAAGGTCTGCTCTCTATCTTCTCCCTCAGCCAAGGTCTCCGAGCCTCTCCATGGACCAGACTCGATCTCAGAGGGCAACTGATGGCCTTTTCGCCAGGGCTACTCCCTGGAAAGGCAAGAAGGCCCTTGAAGGAAAGTCTTGGACCGCTGGTGCCCAACTGGATGAGAGGCAAGGTACTTGGCTATCCTCCTTTCATCTTCCCTCTATTTTCACCACCTGGGATGAGCTACTATGAGTGAGCCTCACAAACATCTCAACTCCACTCAGTACAAAGTAACATCAATGGTGAGTTAAATTTACTCTACTCTTAGTCAAGGGAGGGTCTTAAAACATGACCTGAGAGGCCTCAATTTTTATTTAGTAGCTTTTTGATGGGTCTCTAACCCTCTGTGAAAACTCTCAGCACCAGCACCAACTCTCCAAACAAGCAGAGAAGCAGCCTAACTGCTGGTCATAAGACCTGCCTCCAGTGGAACAAAGAGCTAAAGAGATGACCTTTCTCACCCAATCCTCACATCCTCATGCAGGCTCTGTTAATCCTCTGTCCAGAATGCTGACTGAGGACATGGAAGTATTTCTCACTCTCTAGCCTCTCAGGGATTGTTCCTAGGCCCTGTTCCTCTCTCTTTTTCCTTAGGAATCCTCATGGAAAGTTTTCAGTCAGTCATGGCTAAAGACTCCTGCTTGCATGTTTTCTAAGAAATCTCAAGATTCTCTCATTAGTTGAGGACATCTACTCTAAGTGCCTCATATTTTTCTGTAACACAATATGGCCAGAATACAAACCTAGATGATCAGGAAGTGTGGCCCCCGGGAGGTACACTGGTGGCCAACACCCTTTTACAACTTGACCTATATGTTAAAAGAAACAGCAAGTTTACTGAGGTTTTGTATGTTCAGGCCTTTTTTGAGCTAGCTCGTTGCCAGGAGCTAAGTGCTGCTTGTCATATGTGTACTCTCACTCCTTCTTTAACCTCACTGCCTCAGGGGTAACCCAATCCTGTCAACTAAGCTGCTCCTGCTTCTTGTCACCACCCACCTTTGCTTCTTCATTCTTCAACTTCTCTTTCCGCTCCCCCAATCTCTAGTCCTCCTCAGACCTTTACCTTCAAAGGAAGGGTTGATGCCAACACCCACAGCACCAGACTCTAGCGTTCTTCCTTCTCTTCTCCCTTCTCCATCACCTTCTGGGCTCTCACCTGCTCACATTTGTTCAGGCAAGCCCTTCCAGGGACCTATTATAGTCCACCAATTCCCATAAGGAAGGTCACAGGATCAGAGGAACTTGTCAGGGACCACATTCCATTTTCTATGCCAGACCTTTCTCAGATTAAATCCAAATTAGGAGGCTCCTTTTCTATTGATCCAACTAGATTCACCAAAGAATTTCAACCACTCTCTCATTCCTACAATCTAACCTGGAGAGATATAAATGTCATTTTAACTACTACTACTAAGTTCTGAGGATCGCAGTCGCATTTATGAAAAGGCCTGAGAATTTGCTACCAAGCTACATCACACCCAGGCTCGGTACCCCTCAGATGCCACAGTAGTGCCTGGAGAAGACCCCAAATGGGATTACCAACTTAATTTTCCAGATAGGGAAAGGTGAGACCATATGCTATCCTGCCTAATACAAGGCATGAAGTGGGTCATTGTTAAACAGGTTAACTATGATAGAGTCAAAGAAGTTTTGCAAGAGCCTAATGAAAACCCTGCAGTTTTTCTAGCCCTCCTGGCAGAAACTATACTGCATTACACTAATGTTGATCAACTCTCCAGAGGGTCAATCTCTTTTAGTCATGCATTTTATTTCCCAGTCAGTGACAGATATAAGAAGAAAATTTCATAAGTTGGAGGAAGTTCCACAAATCCCTCAATCAGAACTTTTAGATCTGGCTTTCAAAGTCCATAATAATCAGGAGGACAACTGAAGGGAGGACCGAAAACCAAAGAGACACCCACCAGCTTTTGGCCTCAGCCCTCACTAAGGCTGAGAACAAAAATACAAACTCTGAAGACTCAGGGAACACTCAGGTTAAGCGTCTGCCACCAGAGCCCTCTTTCAAGTGTTGTCAAACAGGACATTGGGCATCAAACTGTTCCATGCCACCTCTGTCTGCCCAGTGTCCTAGATGTGGACAGGTCAGGAATTGGGGAAGTGATTGCCATGTCCGCCCCTCTAGACAGAGGTACAACCCCACCAGGTAGCAACACCATCTCCAAACCAAACACACAGTGGCACCATCTACTAACTCACAAGTGCCAACCACGTGCTGTGCAGTCAGGTCAGTTTCTGAGCCAGACCTACTGGGTCTTTTGCAGTCTAACCGACACACCTCAGGTTCAGTAAAAGCTCTCAATTTCTCTCCAGAGCATAACATACAACCGACTGAGCCTAGAGTCTCTGTAGCTAGTAAACTTGTTTTGTTTATTATCAACATGGGGGGGTGTTAGCTCAGCCTTACTTAAATTTCCTGGTCCTTTCCTTCCTTCCCCCATCTCCAAAGTAGGGGTTGAGGACACTGTTTCTAAACTTCTATCCATGCCACTCCTTCCATGCCTGCTGGAAATAAAATGTTCCACCAGTCATTTTAAATTATCCCTACTTGTCCAGCTCTTCTCTTCGGAAGAGACATCATGTCTAAGATAGGGACTTGCCTTATTCCCTGCCCAGAGCCTTCTCTCTGCTTCCTGGGTGTACATCACAGGGCAATAGACTCTTTAGAATCTTTCCCCAATTCCAACACAACACGTTTTACTTCCCCCTAATCCTCCATCTTCAATTCAAGAGGAGTTCCTTCCCCAAGTTTGGGACACCTCAACTCCTGGCAGAGCCAACATGTTACACCTATCTCCATCCAGTTCAAGGACCCACACTCTTTCCCTAACACACCTCAACATCCCATTAATCATAAAGCTTTACAGGGTCTTAAGCCTTTAATTATGAAATTCTTGGTGGCTGGAAATCTTAAACCTACTAATTCCTTGGGACACTTCCATTCTCTTAGTGTATAAGCCAGATGGAACTTACTGCCTAGTCCAAGACTTGGGTATTATTAATAAGATTCCTTTTTTTTTTTTTTTTTTTGAGTTGAAGTCTCACTCTGTCACCCAGGCTGGAGTGCAGTGGCACACTCACAGCCACCAGAGCCTCAACCTGCTAGGCTCAGGTGATACTTCTGCTTCAGCCTTCTAAGTAGCTGGAACCACAGGCGCACACTACCAAGTCCAGCTATTTATTTATTTATTTATTTATTTTAGAGACAAGGTCTCACCAGGTTGCCCATTCTGGTCTCGAACTACTGGGCTCAGGCAATCCTCTCGCCTCAGCCTCCCAAGTGATGAGATGACAGGCATGAGCCATCGCGCCCGCCCTCTGTGTTTTTAGTGTATTCACACATTTGTCTCAAGTTTTGAGAGGTGACTGCTCATTAAGTTTTTCTAATTTGTCGTTGCCTACCTGTGATTAAGGTTCTATTTGCCTTTGTGGCAACACTTTTGTGGTGAGAGGTTTTGCTACCAGGGCCAAGTCCCGCCAAAGCCAGAAAAAGAAAGTGTTGCGTGGGGCTGCGCAGAGCGGGAGTGCGCGGGCTTTGGGGTTGAATCGCCTCCGATGTCCTGGAGCTCCCACCCACTCCCTCCCAGGGGCCTCGGGACCCCTCAGAGGGCCCGGCCCCGCTGCCAGCTGCTATCATTATGGAAACTCTGAGACCACTGAGGCAAAAGATGGGGACTTCGCTTCTGGGGGACAAGCGAGGACTCAACTTGTCTGCGGAGCTTGGGGGACAGGAAATGGGGTCTCAGTAGTTGGCAGCCCCCATGGGCACTCTCCCTGAAGCGAGTTCGACGTTCATTCTCTGCAGCGACAAGACCTGACCTCTGGATAGGCTGGTGGCCTAGGTCATCACTTAGTATCGTGGGGGAAGGTCAGGACTTGAACCCTGGGTCCAAAACTCCGGATTCCGTCTCCGGCGAGGAGGGAGGGCTAGCCCGCTGTAGCGCAGGGAGTAGGGGTCCGGGCTCCGGATTGTCCCCGCCCCGGGCCTCGCCCCCGAAAGTCTCCGCCCCCTCCGCGAAGGGTCCTGGGGCTCCCCGGGCTCGGCGGGACGCTCGGCCACCCGCTGGACCCGAGAAGCCGGGCGCGGCAGCTCGCTCGGGAGCCTCGGTCCTGGCGGTTCGGTCGGGCGCCCCCTGTCGGCCAAGCTTGGCCTTGGCATGGGGGCTAAAGCGACGGTTCCGCTTCAGGGGCGGGCCATAGGGGGGACAGCCTGGGGCCAGAACAGGAAACCCAGGCTCGCAGAGAAACGGGGACTTCGTGGACAACTTCACCAGGGTATGCGTTTGCTGTGAGTTAGAGCAACTTGAGATGAATATAAGCAGCTCATTTTCTTTTTCATTTCTTTTTTTTTTTTTTGAGTCGGAGTCTCACTCTGTCGCCCAGGCTGGAGTACAGTGGCCCGCTCCCGGGCACCGCAGCCTCGACCCGCTGGGCTCCGGCGATCCTTCCGCCTCAGCCTTCCGAGTAGCCGGAATTACAGGCGCGCGCTACCACGCCCGGCTGATTTTTTGATTTACTGTAGAGATGAGGTCTCGCCAAGTTGCCCAGGCGGGTCTCGAAACCGCGGGCTCAGGCAATCCACTCACCTCAGCCTCCCAAAGGCGCGGGATTACAGGCTGAACCACCGAGCCCGGCTCAGCAGCTCATTTTCAAAGAGCAGCTCATTTTCAACACTTTGATCTCAAAAGTGACTTGTGAGTTACAGGAAATAAAAATGCAATTAAGTAGTTTATACTAATATTGACTTATTGTCTATTATATTGGCTTATTGTGAGGTAGAGAACATGAGCTCACAAAGGCAAACTAACAAACTCGCTCAGAAAGACACATCTCAAACTAAATATCTTATTGCAAGTTAGAGCCAATGCAGACAAATCTTTGCAGTATTTCTAATCCCACTTCTGATGGGAAATTAAAACAAATCCTGTCTATGTGAAATCAAACTCAAAATCACTCTTTTAAAATAAAATATATGAGCTTTTTAAGTGCTGTATATATTTTATATGTGCAAACAAGGTCAGAAACAGTCACCTCAAAAGCACCATCTTAGAGCCTGTTAGAGCAAATAAAAAGTGTCACATCACATCTAAGGAGACTCAAAAAGATCTTATTATGTTGAATTAGTGAAAATGAAAATTAAATCAAACAGTATGTGTACAAGCAAACAGTGGGTTTGCAAACAAGCTAAAAACCAAACATTCCTCTCTAAGGAAACTTTTTTTTTTTTTTGAGTTGGAGTCTCACTCTGTCGCCCAGACTGGAGTGCAGTGGCCACTCCCAGCCACCGCAGCCTCAACTTGCTGGGCTCTGGCAATCCTTCCACCTCAGCCTTCCAAGTAGCTGGAACTACAGGTGCGTGCTACCACGCCCAGCTAACTTTTGATTTATTGTAGAGATGAGGGCTCGCCAAGTTGTCCAGGCAAGTCTCGAACCCGTGGGCTCAGGCAATCCACTCACCTCAGCCTCCCAAAGGCGCGGGATTACAGGCTGAGCCACCGAGCCCGGCTTCTAAGGAAACTTTTAATGGTGAGAAGGTAAATAATGGGAACCAATTATGTGTATCTAAGCAGTATTAAGGAATGTGTCCTTAACCTAATTTGTTGTGAGGAATTAGAATCCATCCAGTCAATACTAAGCATTTTAGGTGAAATCAAACTCAAAATCAATCATTCATTTCAAATGACACTTCTCATTTCTCCCTAGAGATAATTCACATGTAACAGCTGATATTAAAACAAGTGCAAACTCAAGCATTCTCAAAAGGACCTTCTTAGAGTAACTTCAAGTGTATCTAAGAGTTTATGTGAAATCAAACTTAAAATTACTCATTTCAAACAAATCATATAAGTTTCATAAGCGATCACTCACTAGGGGGAGTTCCTCATCCTGGCACAAAGATTGCTATTTTCCCACTGTCAAATGGGTTTTTTGTTTGTTTTTTTGAGTCGGAGTCTCACTGTGTCACCCAGGTTGCAGTGCAGTGGCACACTCACGGGTACTGCAGCCTCAACCTACTGGGCTCAGGCAATCCTTCTGCCTCAGCCTTCTAAGTAACTGGAACCACAGGCATACGCTACCACGCCTGGCTAATTTTTTGATGTATCATAGAGATGAGGTCTCGCCAAGTTGCCCAGGCTGGTCTCAAACCCCTGAACTCAGGCAATCCTCTCACCTCTGCCTCCCAAAGTGCTGGAATTACAGACGTGAGCCACTGCGCCTGGCTCAAATGGGTTTTAACTGATACTGCTGCTAACATTGTTCCTGCTTTTCCCTTTAGTAATTTAGTCCAGATTTCAGCTCCATAAGTGAAGACCCTGTCTATCATTTCAGAGTCTAATTCCCACTTCCCACACCAGTGACTAAGACCTCACTTTTCTATCCAGAAACAAAGTCTCTACCACATGCTCCACTGGCTTGTCCACACTTCACTTTTCAAAGGCTGCCGAGGTCACCTTTTGTGTGAGAGGCTACATTCCACTGTCCACATCTAAGTCTGCTTCTAGATACACAATCTAGAATGACACAAATACACAATTACTCAATCTCGAGTTACATTAAAGTAGGGTGAGTCTAAGCAGTATGGGTGAAACCTAGCTCAGAAGTAGCCATTGCCCTCAAAAGTACTTCATTGTATTGAGCTAGTGGGAATATAGGTTAAACTATGCACTACCAAGCAGCGATTTGTAAATAAGAACAAGACATTCCTGCTTGAGAAGTGTGAAATGGTGAGACAAAGGAAATATAAAACCCTTAGAGCCGGATTACATGAATCTAAGCAGTAGGAGAGAAAATAATAATCTTACAATCACACATCGTTCTCTAAATTTCCTGATTTTATTTTGATGAAACAAATTAGGATAAATCTAAGTAATTTAAGTGACAAAATATAGAATCATACATTTCTATGTAAGGTAACTTCCTCTGGTGAATTAGAAAATATATGTGAAACTAAGCAGAATAATGGAAACAGACAGGAAACCAAGTAAGGTTATCTTCCAAGTAGGGCCCAAGTTCGGTTTCAGGAGCCTTTTATATGAAATGTCTCATTGTGAGTTAGAGTATGTTTAGATGAGATTAAGCTCTCAATTCAAACAAATTCAGAATCTATAATTTTTTCCTGTATTCACATGCTCCACAGAAACAGAACTTGCCGGGCTTGGTGGCTCAGCCTGTAATCCCGTGCCTTTGGGAGGCTGAGGTGAGTGGATTGCCTGAGCTCGCGGGTTCGAGACCCACCTGGGCAGGTGAGACCTCATCTCTACCATAAATCAAAAATCAGCCGGGCGTGGTAGCACGCGCCTGTAGTTCCAGCAACTCGGAAGGCTGAGGCGGAAGGATCGCTGAAGCCCAGCAGGTTGAGGCTGCGGTGGCCGGGAGCGGCCACTGCACTCCAGTCTGGGCGACAGAGAGACTCCAACTCAAAAAAAAAAAGAAACAGAACTAATACAGTGTGTATGTATATGTATTGGGTATGTATGTATACATATATGGAGAGATTTATTGTAAGAAATTGGCTCATGTAATTATGGAGTCTTGTAAGCTGGAAGCCCAGGAGAGCTGATGGGGCAGTTTCAATCCGAAGGCAGTCTGCTGAAGTAGTCCCTCATGTTCACGGGAGCTGGTGTTTTGGTTTTATTTAATGAAGTAAGGTGAGTATGAGGGTGAGGTTCAGAGCCTGTGAGACTGTGACAGTCAGGCTCATGATTAGAATCAGAGTGAGCCAGAAGTTCATGGTCAGAGTAAAGGTAGGTGTCAGAGTCAAGAATGGGGTCAGTATCAGAATAATGTAGATTTAGGGTCACGATCATAGTAAGGGGGAGGTGAGGGTCAGGTTTGGGTGAAGATGATAATGAGGGTGACAGTGAAGGATGTGCTCACAGTGAGGTTTAAGGTGAGGGAAAGTTTGACTTTGAAAGTGAGCTTCAGAGTCAGTGAGAGGGTTAGTGTCAGGATAGGGGTCAAGGTGAAGTTATATCTAGTTATTCTGGAGATCTAGTTACCTATACACTTCACTACTTCTTGCCAGTTACTCAAACACAATATAAGAAAAGTTGGGATGAATGCACATTTTTAAAGATTCCCTGGTTTACTTTCATTGTTCTAGTTATCAGTGGTTATCTGTTCTAGTTATCACTAGTTATCTGGTTATCACTAGGTCTCACTACTTAAAAAAAATAAATTCGAGTTCAGGAAAAGATCTATTTCTGAGCTTCTTTGCTTACCCTTATTATCTAGCTACCTAGAAAAGAAGCTTCAAAAGTATTCAAAAGTTCTAAAAACTTCTCAGTTCTCTTTTTTTCAAATCAGAGGTAATTAAAATGAACAAAGACAGTACTTGAAACAGCAAGCAATCTAAGTTGAAACAAGTTTAATATAATATTCATTGTTCAATTTTTTAAAAAGAAGCAGTGTCAGTGCACACATGCTCAGACACTTTGCTCAATTATTTATTGCTTGTTAGAATAAACTGAGATGGAAGCAGCTTTATCTGATCAACACAGGTAAGAAATGCCCCTCATCCAACCGTACTTAGAGCTAAGACAAATGGATACATTGTATGTGAAAAAGATCTCAAGATCACATACTTTTCTTAATACATTTAAAAAGTACTCAAAGATTTATTATTTCTACTCAGAATTCTGGTGAATCAAAAACAGTATTTGTGTTAAACAAGTTCATATATATTACTCTGAAAAGATCTTTCTAATTGCTAGTAGAGTAAACTAAAAAAGAATGGACGACTGGGAAACCAACTCAGAATCACTCATTTTTCTTAAAAGAACCTTTTATACTCACGACTGGGCGAAGGGGTTCATACCCGTAATCCTAGCACTTTGGGAGGCTGAGGCAAGAGGTTTGTTTGCCCAGAAGTTTGAAACAAGCCTAGGCAACATAACAAGTCCTCGTCTCTACAAAAACTCAAAAAATTGGGGTGGTCGTGCAGGTCTGTAGTCCCGGCGACTTGGGAGACTGAGGCGAAGGATTGTCTGAGCCCAGGAGGTACAGGCTGCAGTGAGCTGTGATCATGCCACCGCACTCCATCCTGGGCAACAGAGTGAAACCCTGACTCAAAAAAAAAAAATCTTTCCACTCCAAAAAAGACTCCAAATACACAAAAGTACTCAACAGCACCAACCTCTCACTTCTTATTTCTAACTACCTACCCTCCTGTCCCACACACACTCATGATCCACAACCCTTCCTACGGACTCTACCTTCCAACTTACCACTTGCTCTCAGCCCCATATCCACATATACATGTTTCTGCACCTGCTGCCTCACACCCACTCAACACCTCCCCCCGACACTCACCCACATACCGCTTGCCTCCTTCCCCAGAACCACACCATGCCTATCCACTCACTGTGGGTCCCTGGCACCCACACCCACTCATTGCCCTCTGACCCACACTCACTCTCTACAGACCATCTCAAAGACCCTCTGTGCCTACCCCAGATTACACACCTGTTCACTACCTACACCCTGCCCCATACTCCTTTACTACCCTCTCACTACTCCCCACCTCAGCCAGTCACCACCCATCCTTCAACTTATAACACTTGCTATCTAAATGCTGTTTCAGACCCTCAGACTCTCACTCTCACTCCGGCCATCACCATGATCCTGATGATCACATGCAACGTCTCTCTCACGATCAAGGTAGCACAGCTTCAACTTTGTGCTCACACTGACTCTCACTTTAACTCTGATTTTGTCGCTAAGACCCACTTTCATCCTGACCCATAACCTCATGCTTATTCTGACACTGTCCCTGACCTTGTAATAATCCTCACAATAGCATTTATCTTCACCTTATACTGTCCCACACCATGACCCTAACCATTGCCTTGAACCTCAAACTGACTCTGAAACTAAACTTCACTCTAACATTCCAACTTGCCTTGACCCTAACTCTGACCCTTATCCTGACAGTGGTGCTCAGATTTTTAGCAGCACTATGAACTCTGAACCTCGTCCTCAAGGCAGTCCTTACCCTGACCCTGATCTGATCTTGACCTTCACCATGAACCTGATTCAGACCCACACTTAACCATAGTTGCACCCTCATGCTTATTCTAGCCCTTAAAACCCTTACAGGTAGGAGTGCTAGGATAATTTTTAATTCTAATACTTAGTCTTTGATCCCAGGTCCTGACATAGTGCACCTAAGACCTATGTAATTTCCTGAGAGATAGGAGTGACTGTCACAGAACTCCAAAATCCCTTGAAAATTCTTGGGTAAAACTGGGCTTGGTGGCTCAGCCTGTAATCCCGTGCCTTTGGGAGGCTGAGGTGAGTGGATTGCCTGAACCCCTGGATTCGAGACCCACCTGGGCCACTTGGCGAGACCTCATCTCTACAATAAATCAAAAATCAGCCGGGCGTGGTAGCGCATGCCTGTAGTTCCAGCTATTTGGAAGGTTGAGGCAGAAGGATCGCTGGAGCCCAGCAGGTCGAGGCTGCGGTGGCCGGGAGCGGCCACTGCACTCCAGTCTGGGCGACAGAGTGAGACTCCAACTCAAAAAAAAAAAAAAAAAAGAAAGAAAAAAAGAAAATTCTTGGGTGGTAGAAGTATCTTTTGTTCTAATTATATGACTGCTGGTGAGCTCAGATAGCTTCAAAATGGGTGCTGTTTCCAGGATAACCAACAATGTGATTAGAGGATTGGAACATTCAGCCCCACATCCCTGACCTTCAGGAAGGGGAGAAGGGCTGAGGTAAAATTGATCTTCAATGGCTGATAATATAATCAATCATGGCTACATCATAAAACCCCAATAAAACCCAAAAGGACAGGAATTGGGGAGTGTCTGGATTGCTGAATATGTGAAGGTGCCTAGAAGGTGGCTCCCAGCATGGAATCTCTGAGTTCCTTCCCACATCACATGCTTTGACCTCTGTATCTCTTCATCTGGCTGTTCTCTGATAAATATCCCCTTATAGTGAACTTTATAGTGAACTTATAAACATGAGCATTTTTCTGAGTTCTGTGAGCCATCCTAGTAAATTAATCAAACCCAAGAAGGGGTCATGGGAACCCCTGACTTATAGCTGATTGACCAGAAGTATGTGTCACAACCTGGGACTTGTGACTTACAGCTGAAGTGAAGGCAGTCTCGTGAGACTGAGACCTTAACCTGTGGGATGAATGGTAGATAGTGTCAGGATCGAATGACAGGACAGTTGGTGTATCCTAGAGAATTTCTTGGTGTGTAGGCGAAGTGTCCTGTGTGAGTGGTATATTGACTGTGTGATAGTACAGTAAGAATTACGGTTGGGGCTTCAATAGCCCTCCCCTCAGCCTGACACTGACACAGAGCTTCACTCTGGCCTGAAACCTTGACCACATACTCATCTTTACATTGCAACTGCCTCTAATGCTCAACCTCACCCTCATCTTAAGTACTATCATTACCTTGACGCTGAACCCAACCTTGGTTCTAAACTCTCACCCTCATCCTTACCCTCTCCCTGAACCGGGCTCTAACTCTGATTCTTAACCTCACAATGACCTGAAGCTCCCTGTATCTTTCCATTTTTAGCCTCTACCAATCCTGATGAAGACTCTCATTTTGTAACATCCCCACCACCTAGTCCCAGATCCTCACTGCTGCCCTTGCCATGTCCATGACATTTGCTCCCAGTCTGACCCATCACTTTGACCCTCACGTTTACTCTGACCCTGATCTGACCTTCTCTCTCATCCTGAAACTTACTCTTACCCTGCCCCTTCTGTCACCTTCACCATCACTCTCACTCTCATAATCACTGTGGCCCCTGATCCTCACCCATACACGTTACCATCATACATCTTCACGTTGACTCTCAATGTGACCCTCATCCTGGACAGGCCCTTGCTCTCATTGTCAGCTGACACTGATCTTATTACAGACCTTCACCAAGACTCTCTCCCTAACTCTGACTATTAACTACATTCTCAGATTGACCTCACTCTCATATTTATTCCGACCCTGAACCTCACACTTCTCTTCACCCTGACACCTACTAGCCTGACCTTTATCCTCAACCTGACCCTGAAAGTGATGACAACGCTCATCCTGATCCTCGCCCTAAATCTGACCTAAGGCTCATACTGGGCCTGAATCACACTTGACTCTTTTCACACTCACTCTCAGCTAGACTTAGCTCTTCCTCACTCTTACCGTCACCCTGACCCTCAGTTTCATTTTGACACTGTCCTCACTCTCACCCTGACCCTACCCAATTCACTCATCCTTACCGTTAGATTGGTATGCCGGCATCGCGGGAAAGATGCAAAGAACGGCACAAGAGTAGGTTAGAAAAAGTTTATGTAAAAGATAGATTAGAGAAAAAGAGTGGACCCACCTTTCTAAGATTGGAGAGGAGGCCAAAAACTGAAGAACCATTTGGTGCTGAATTTTAAAGCTTGAATGTTTTTATAATGTTTTTTTTCCAGGAGGTTGGGGAACGGGAATTGATTGGTCTACCAAAGGCATTTCTGTGAAATGTTACAGTGGGAGAGAAAGTTGTTGTTGCCAGGGTGATTAACTGTTCAGGACAGCAGCCAGAGTTTTAGATAATTGCTTACATAGGCAGTAGCAGTGGCAGTGAGAGTAGCCCAGGTTCTGTAAAACAAAGTTTCAAGACACAAATGTTAAGCTTCGAATGTCCTTGGATTTAGAAAACAAAAGGCATTTAGCTGGGAGAAAAACATTCTTGGGAAAACCATAGGAGGGCTAGAGACAAAAATATGAGTTCAAGCCAACCTGCCTGCCCGCAATGTCTGAGATAACCCCATTTTGACATTAAAAAAAATTTATTAAACATATTTTTTATTGTAAAATTGTGGGGGTACAGTTAAGGGTTAGGTATACAAATGTGCATCGTTCAGGC
>NW_007260117.1:0-1301 GCF_000164805.1 Carlito syrichta
GCCCAGACTGGAGTGCAGTGGCCGCTCCGGGCCACCGCAGCCTCGACCTGCTGGGCTCCGGCGATCCTTCCGCCTCAGCCTTCCAAGTAGCCGGAATTACAGGCATGCGCTACCACACCTGGCTGATTTTTTTTTTGATTTATTGTAGAGATGAGGTCTTGCTGCCCCGGCAGGTCTCAAACCCGCGGGCTCAGGCAATCCATTTAACCCTTGTTTATAATTTCAGTGTTTGAATTTAACATTATGTCTCTAACAATGATATTTCAAGATGTCCCAACTTGTCTTTTTTGCTCACCTATATCACATAGGTTAAATTTAGCTGATTTTTCTTTTTAATCTTTGTGGAACTACTTGTATATTTTCTTAAATTGCTAAACTGGCATTTTGGTTCAGAATACTAAATGGTAATTTCTCTTAGGGGGAAAATAAAGGACGGCTTCCTACAAATACAAATAAAGATACCTGGTGCAGTGGCTCACGCCTGTAATCCCAGCATTTTGGGATGCTGAGATGGGAGGACTGCTTGAGCTCAGGAGTTTGAGACAGGCCTGGGAAACATGGCAAGACCTGGTCTCATAAAAAATAAAGATACCAGCCTAGGCATGGTGGCTCATGCCTATAATCCCAGCACTGTGGGAGGCTGACGTGAGAGGATTGCCTGAGCCTAAGGGTTCAAGGTCAGCCTGGGCAACTTGGCAAGACCTTATCTCTATAATAAATCAAAAAGTTAGCTGGGCATGGTGGTGCATTCCTGTAGTTCCAGCTACTTGGAAGGCTGAGGCAGAGGGATCGCCTGAGCTCAGCAGGTCGAGGCTGCTATGGCTAGGAGTGTGCCACTGCACTCCAGCCTGGGTGACAAAGTGAGACTGACTCAAGAAAAAATTACCAGCCAGGTGTGGCTCGTGTTAAATCCAGCCCTTAGGGAGGCCAAGGCAGGAGGATTAGAACCCTTGAGCCCAGGAGTTCAAGACCAGCCTAGGCAACATAGGGAGACCTCACCTCTACAAAAGAATAAAGTTAGCTGATGTGGTGTACATGCCTGTAGTTTCAGCTACTCTGTAGCCTGGGGCAAAAGATTGCCTGGGCCCAGGAGTTTGAGGCTGCGGCAAGCAAGGACCGCACTACTATTCTCCAGCCTGGGTGACAGAGTAGACCCTGACTCAAAGATGCCTAGGAAAGCAAGGTTTTTAAAAAATTGGTTTCCCCACAGTATTTGATCTTCAGGCTTATAGTTGTAAAATCTTTTAGCACATAATCAAAACTGTGTATCATTTTGACTCCTCTGTGAACTTCAGACTTAA
>NW_007260117.1:1321-2237 GCF_000164805.1 Carlito syrichta
GGAGTTCTGGTAATGTACCAGATGAAACTAGTCGTGTGCCAAATGATTTTGTTAATTTTTCAAATAGCCTAGGAATAATCATCAGATCATTTTGAATGAAAAAGCCACATACAATTGTAGTGATAATTTTATTAGAGCATAACAAAAGGATGGTTTTATTCTGCTTCACATTTCAGAAGTTAATTTTCTCAAGTTATAGGACATTTTACTTCACTTTTTCATGAAGAGATTAAAAAAAAAAAATGCTGCCCACCTCTTGGTAGCAGTGATGGCCCTGTCTA
The DNA here is from genome assembly GCF_000164805.1 of Carlito syrichta. Lineage (NCBI taxonomy): Eukaryota > Metazoa > Chordata > Mammalia > Primates > Tarsiidae > Carlito > Carlito syrichta. The sequence goes on from NW_007260117.1 coordinate 1,603, forward strand.
AAATAGATTTTTGTTTATTTGCTTTTCAGTAATCAGTGAGCTGAAAAAGCTTGATAGTGGTTCTGGGTAGGTGATTCTACTCCTGATCACTGTTTAATGTCCCTTTCTTAGGTGTTCCAGAGCTGAACATTCTATAATTACCAGCTCTGAGAGTGTTATGTGAACATTTTGGAGTTAACTGTTGAGGTATTTTCTCCCTGTTAGTGATGACGGTTGGTTCTATTTTGCAAAAGGTGAATCTTGAGCCATTCCTGTCTGATTAGAACAAAATTAGTTGTACTACAGGGAAAAACCACTGATAAGCCAGATTTATAGTCTTAAATTTGTCTTTATTGAGAGCCTCTAGAACCACATGATAAACTTGATCTAGGCTGGGCTTGGTGACTCATGCCTGCAATCCCAGTACTTTGGGAGGCCAAAGTGGGAGGATTGCTTGAGCCCAGGAGTTAAAGACCAGCCTGGGCAGCATAGTGAGACCTCGTCTCTACAAAATGTCCAAAAGTTAGCCAGGTGTGGTGGCTCGTGCCTATAGACCCAACTGCTTTATAGGATGACATGGGAGATCCCTTGAGATCCAGAGTATAAGCTTTGGTGACCTGTGTTCTTACCACTGCACTCAAGTCTGGGAGTGACCC
>NW_007260117.1:2257-3098 GCF_000164805.1 Carlito syrichta
GACTTAAATATTTATTTAAATGGCAAATTGCCAACTGGGCTAAATTTAGAAACAAGGAGAAGCATCATTGTAATATAATATCCATGGAAATTCAGACTAGTATTTCTTGGCATTCTATGTATTTGAGCTAAAGGAGGAGATAATTACCAATAATAAGACATAGCTTTTATGTATTGAGTAAACTTAGGGTTTCCCAGATTTTTATTGATTCATCGATTGATTTTCACATCAGATGAGTAACGAGCTGACATTGTAACAAAGTTTGAGGGAGGCACCTCTTGAAAACTGAAAACTGAAATCACGCTTGTAAACTTCAATAGGATCAGGCTTCAGATATTCTAAAAATGCTCCTTGTTTGTGGCTAATAACATCAAGTCTAGTTTAATCTTATATTTACACAAAGTTTAGTTAATTCTGATTAGCTTTGCTGGATGTCGTAAACCATGTTATTAACCTTGAACCTGCTGTGTTTCCTTGAATTTACACAAAGTCTAGTTAATTCTGATTAGCTTTGCTGGGTGTCATAAACCATGTTATTAACCTTGAAACTGCTGTGTTTCCTTGAGTTCCTCTATGCAGCAGCATGTCACTATCATTTATATTGCATTATTCTTCTAGAAGAGAACCCCACCAATATTATAAAATCTTATGCTTATTTACCTACTATATGTTGTGATTAGTGTAGGGAAGTTTAATTCTTAATAATTAAGATATTAGGCCGAGCATGGTGGCTCACGTGTATTCACTGCACTTTGGGAGGCGGAGGTGAGAGGATTTCCTGAGTCCAAGGGTTTCAAGACCAGCCTGGACAACTTGGCAAGATCTGGTCTCTACAGTAAAT
>NW_007260117.1:3118-7694 GCF_000164805.1 Carlito syrichta
CCAAAGTGGGAGGATTGCTTGAGCCCAGGAGTTAAAGACCAGCCTGGGCAGCATAGTGAGACCTCGTCTCTACAAAATGTCCAAAAGTTAGCCAGGTGTGGTGGCTCGTGCCTATAGACCCAACTGCTTTATAGGATGACATGGGAAGATCCCTTGAGATCCAGGAGTATAAGGCTTTGGTGAACTGTGTTCTTACCACTGCACTCAAGTCTGGGAGTGACCCCATGTTATTAACCTTGAACCTGCTGTGTTTCCTTGAATTTACACAAAGTCTAGTTAATTCTGATTAGCTTTGCTGGGTGTCATAAACCATGTTATTAACCTTGAAACTGCTGTGTTTCCTTGAGTTCCTCTATGCAGCAGCATGTCACTATCATTTATATTGCATTATTCTTCTAGAAGAGAACCCCACCAATATTATAAAATCTTATGCTTATTTACCTACTATATGTTGTGATTAGTGTAGGGAAGTTTAATTCTTAATAATTAAGATATTAGGCCGAGCATGGTGGCTCACGTGTATTCACTGCACTTTGGGAGGCGGAGGTGAGAGGATTTCCTGAGTCCAAGGGTTTCAAGACCAGCCTGGACAACTTGGCAAGATCTGGTCTCTACAGTAAATGAAAAAATTAAAATTAGCTGGGTGTGGTGATGTATACCTGTAGTACCCAGCTCCTTGGAAGGCTGAGGTGGAAGGATCACTTGAAGCTAGCAGGTTGAGGCTGCTGTGGCCATGAGTGTGCCACTGCACTCCAGCCTGTGTGAAGGAGTGAGACTTCTACTCAAAAAATAATAATAGTAATGAACATATTAATCATCAGTGTTTATTTGCCTTAGTTCTGATGAAATCTTGATTTACTGTTGTATAATGTAGGCTGCCTGGCCATACCCAGGCTTTGTTTGTCTAAAGTTAACATACAAATTAGGCCAAGTGCAGTAGCTCAAACCTGTAATCCCATCTGAGGTGGGTGGATCACTTAAGCCCAGAAGTTTAAGACCAACATAGTGAGACACCTTCTCAACCAAAAAAAAAAAAAAAAAAATTAGCTAGGTATGGTGGCATACCTGTGGTCTTAGCTACTCTTGTGGCTGAGGCTGAAGGATTGCTTGGGGTCCAGGCTACAGTGAGCTGCGATCATACCACTGCATTCCAGTCTGGACAACAAGAGTGAGATGCTAACTCAAAATAAACAAAAAATGAAGTTAATATACAAATTAATATTAGATACGGCCAAATATAGAAGTTTAATGAATCACTTGAAATCTTTTTTTTTTTTTTTTCTGAGTTGGTCTTACTCTGTCGCCCAGACTGGAGTGCAGTGGCCGCTCCTGGCCACCGCAGCCTCAACCTGCTGGGCTCCGGCGATCCTTCCACCCAGCCTTCCAAGTAGCTGGAACTACAGGCGCGCGCTACCACACCCGGCTGATTTTTTTTGATTTATTGTAGAGATGAGGTCTTGCTGCCCAGGCAGGTCTCAAACCCACAGGCTCAGGCAATCCACTCACCTCAGCCTCCCAAGGTGCAGGATTACAGGCTGAGCCACCAAGCCCGGCTTGAAATCTTTAAATTGGAAACTGCTTTTATATTTTCTGGTGAATGTTTTTCAGTGTCCTTTTCCTCCGTAAATGTGTCTTCTTTCTGTTCCATAAAAGATAAAGCTACACTGAAAACCAAATGGCTCATGGGTGCTTTGGATTTACCTTAATGAATTTCAGTGTAGTATATTTTTAGCAAAGCAATGTAAATAGCCTCCTCCTTGCCCTAGAGCTTTTCATAAATGAGCCTTATTCCACTATTTTTGACCATAACATCTTATAGGTAGACTGCATCTAGATATCCACTCTGTGAGAAGTGAGATTCTTTTTTTTTTTTTGAGTTGGAGTCTCACTAAGTCACCCAGGCTGGAGTATAGTAACACACTCATGGTCACTGTGGCCTCGACCTGCTGGGCTCAGGCGATCCTTCCACCTTAGCCTTCCAAGTAACTGGAACTACAGACGTGTACCACCATGCCCGGCTAATTTTTTGATTCATTGTAGAGATGAGTTCTCACCAAGTTGCCCAGGCTGGTCTTGAACCCCTGAATTCAGGCAATCCTTTCGCCTTGGCCTCTCAAAGTGCTGGGATTACAGGCTTGAGCCACCGTGCCCGGCGAGCAGTGAGATTTTAAAAGAACAATTTTTAATTTTTTTAGCTTAACAGAGAGGAGTGTTAGGTCTTGCTCTGTAGCCCAGGCTGGATTCGAACTCCTGGGCACAAGTGATCCTCCCACTTCAGCCTCTCGAGTGGCTGGGAATATAGGCATGTGCCTCCATGCATGACCTGGAAAGTGAGATTTTATTTTGACTGAGTTTGTAAAGCTCTTGCATTCCTGGTATCTCACCAGGATAGCTAGTAAAATAGAAAGAACTAGACTTGAGCTGTGGCTCTGGCCTGGCCACTAGCAGTATGATCTTGGGCAAGTCAGTTCCTGCCTGGGTTTCACTACCTTTAATGAGGAAGTTGAAATAGATGATTTCTCATGTCTCTTCTACTCCTAAATTCTATGATTTTAGGGAGAAAATTCCCTTCAGCATTCCTGGGATATATATCTAATTGTCCCATTTATTGTGACACTTCCCTATTGACGATAAAGAGGGATGGGGAAGGCTACAAGTAAGTATATCCTCCTATTTTCTCTAATTTTTAAAGGTTTTTCCAGCACAGATTGGAGAGTAATCAGTGATGACTTTTGCAAAATTAGAGGAAAGCTGATCCTGTACTACAGCTACATTTTCTTAACTTGGACTTCAGCAACAGCAATTTCAAAGTCTGCATTTTCAAACATCTCTTTTTTAAAATCTGAATAATTTACTTTGCAGATTTATCTTCCTAAGTTTCTTCCTTTTCTCATCACAAAACTAAAAATTGCTTTCCCTAACAGTTTACATAAAGGTATGAAGGAATGATAGAATTGACAATTAGCACCTTATAAGTGGATTTTTAAGAATTAGTGACCCAAATTAATGAGTAGGATTTTTGTGTTTTGAATGAATACTGGGTCATCTCCATTCACTTTATCTAGTTCACTAAAAAAGTAAAGTACATGGAATCGTTGCAAATACTCCTTATTTACTCCTACACTTCGAAAGAAAAAAGACTTCGTGTATATGTTGAAACTATGAATGTTTGAAATAAAAAATTCTAAGCTGCAGATTCAGGTGACTGAATTTTTCATTGAGTTGATATAATTTTCTTCATTTACTCATCCATAAATCTGAACCCAGAGGACAAAACATAGTATAACACAGCTTGGGAAACTGCTGACTGTGAGGTTCCTAAATTTATCTTTTCATGGAAGTCATTTCTGAATTGAGTTGTTTACATCAATGCAGAATCAATGCCTGGGGTCAAATTTTTGTTAGAGAAGGAGCCTGTCCAATGCTGTTTGAAACCACTTTCCATGTTATTTTACACACTCCTGCGGTTCCTATAGATGTTTGTCTTAATGATCAGTTGAACATTTCTGTGACTGGGGAATTTTTACTTTTTCTGACTCCTATCTGTTTTTATAGGTTCTCTTTGTAAAGATTCCTTTTCTGGTCAAGTTTCTTCTTCATCACTCATGCCACTTACTCCGTTCTGGACCCTTCTTCAGTCAAACGTTCCTGTGCTTCAACCTCCATTACCCTTGGAAATGCCACCACCCCCACCACCACCCCCAGACTCACCTCCACCTCCTCCCCCACCACCTCCTCCTGTGGAAGATGGTGAGATCCAGGAGGTAGAGATGGAGGATGAGGGAAGCGAGGAGCCTCCTGCTCCAGGAACAGAGGAGGATACCCCTTTGAAACCTTCAGCACAAACCACAGTTGTAACTAGCCAGGTAAGTAATGCCCTTCAGCATTATGAATAGTTTGGGGATGGAGCATGATTGACACTGTGATTGATTTTAGAAGAGTATATTTAACCAAGGCCTTTAGCCACTGACCAGAATGTTTGTGTTTCAGAGTTCAGTTGATTCTACCATCTCTAGTTCTCCTTCTTCTAAAGCGATAAAGAGGAAAGCTACAGAAATTAGTACTGCAGTGGTTCAGAGGTCAGCTACCATTGGTAGTTCTCCAGTTCTCTACAGCCAGTCAGCTATGGCTACAGGTAAACATCAGCATTAAAGTGAGGTTTTTCTCAGGGTATTGTTTCCTTTGTTTCCAGTATTAGATGCCAAAAACTGAAGAACTTAAAGACTTTCGATTGCAAAGACTGTTTATGTGAATTTTTTTTGTTATTTAAAAACTTCTGTTAAGAGTAGCATGTGGCCAGATGTGGTGGCTCATGCCTGTAATCCCAGCACTTTGGGAGGCAGAGGCGAGAGGATGGCTTAAGCCCATTGGTTCGAGACCAGCCTGGGCAACATGGTGAGACCTTGTCTCTACAATAAATAAAAAAAATTAGCCAGATGTGGTGGTGCAGTAGTTCCAGCTACTTGGAAGAATCACCTGAGTTCAGCAGGTCGAGGCTGCGTTGGCTGTGAGCGTGCCACTGCACTCCAACCTGGGTGACAGAGTGAGACTCCAGCTCAAAAAAAAAAAAAGAGGA
>NW_007260117.1:7714-25620 GCF_000164805.1 Carlito syrichta
CACCCACGTGTTGTTGGCTGTAACTCAGTTAGATGATCACATGTAAAGCAAGGTGGATGGAAAAAGTAAGCCAGCAATTTGTCCATGAAGAAGAGGAGGTGTGAGGAGATTAGATGAGCAATATGAAATTCACCAGAGAGGAAAAGACCTTTAAATAACATGGTAAAAACTTCTGTTAAGCTAGCAGAGATGTGCAGAACATCCCAATGGTAGCAACGTCAACATCCTGGGCTCTGGCAATCCTTCCGCCTCAGCCTTCCGAGTAGCCGGAATTACAGGCGTGTGCTACCATGCCCGGCTAATTTTTTTAATTTATTGTAGAGATGCTGTGTCTGCCACTGCCCAGGCGGGTCTCGAACCCGCGGGCTCAGGCAATCCATTCACCTCAGCCTCCTAAAGGCGCAGGATTACAGGCTTAGCCAGCGAGCCCGGCCGTCAGTGATTTTGATGTTTAGGTATCTTAGTGCTAAGGTATCCTGAAATTAATATTTTACTACTACCAAATATGGCTATATTTTTTTGAGAAAAAGGTATTTGGAATCATTTTATATGTGATCTAACCTCAAGGTTTTTTTGCCTGCCTTTACTTGCTTCTGTTGTCCTTTTTATATTATCATATTATATTTTCTTCATTAGGTCACCAGGCAGCAGGGATTGGAAACCAGACGACAGGAATTGGACACCAGACAATACCAGTTAGCCATCCAGCAGCAGGAATGGGTCATCAGGCCAGAGGAATGAGCCTTCAGTCAAATTATCTCGGACTAGCAGCAGCACCTACAATTATGAGTTATGCTGAATGTTCTGTCCCAATTGGAGTGACTGCTCCATCCCTGCAGCCTGTGCAGGCTCGAGGTGCTGTGTCTGCCACTGCCATTATAGAACCTCCGCCGCCACCACCTCCTCCTCCTCCACCACCACCACCACCACCAGCTCCCAAAATTCCACCACCTGAGAAGTCAAAAAAAGGAAAGAAAGACAAGGTATAGCAAATCTCTTTTTTAAAAAGTTCACTTAAAAAAAGTTTAATCGAGGTCATAGTCACGTAACTTAAAATTAGCCGTTTGCAAGTATACTTTTTTTTTTTTTTGAGTCGGAGTCTCACTCTGTCACCCAGGCTGGAGTACAGTGGCACGCTCACAGTCACCCCAGTCTCGACTTGCTGGGCTCAGGCGATCCTTCCACTTCAGCCTTCCAAGTAGCTAGAACTACAGCCGCATGCCACCACACCCAGCTAATTTTTTGATTTATTGTAGAGACGAGGTCTCACCAAGTTGCCCAGGCTGGTCTCGAACCCCTGGACCCAGGCAATCCTCTCACCTCAGCCTCCCAAAGTACTGGGATTACAGTCTTGAGCTACTGTGCCCAGCTTACAAGTGAACATTTTAGTAATGTTTAGTACATTCACAATATCATACAACCACTACTTCTGTTTAGTTATAACACATTTTTATCAGTCTCCAAAGAACATCCTGTATCCATTAAGCAGTTAGCTCCAATTATCCTTTCCCTCATCTCCTGGGAACCACTCTTTAGATGTCTGTCTCTGGATTTACCCATTCTGGATAGTTGATATAAATGGAGTCATGCAATACATTTTAAATATATTCTTTAACCTTATGGTAAAGGTTTCTGCTGAGAAACTTCTTGATAATGTTATTATGGATCCCTTGAATGTGGGAAGTTACTTTTTCCCCTTATGCTTTCAAAATTCTGTTTTTGGCTTTTGACCATTTGAGTATGATTGTGTCTTGGTGTGACCTTTTTGGGGTTTATATTGTACTGTAGTTTGTGGAGCTTCTTGGGTATGTATATCCACATCTTTCCTTAAATTTGGGAAATTTGGGGCCATTTTTTTCAAATAAGTGTCTCTTTCTCTCTTTGAAGTCCCATAATGTACATATTGACCCACTTGATGGTGTTCCATAAGTCACTTAGGCTCTATTCACTTTATTTCTTTTTCTTTCTTTTTTTTGATTTGGAGTCTTACTCTGTCGCCCAGACTGGAGTACAGTGGCCGCTTCCGGCCACTGCAGCCTCGACCTACTGGGCTCCAGCGATCTTTCTGCCTCAGCCTTCCAAGTAACTAGAACTCCAGGCGTGCACTACCATGCCCGGCTAATTTTTTGATTTATTGTAGAGACGAGGTCTCGCCAAGTTGCCCAGGTGGGTCTCGAACCCGTGGGCTCAGGCAGTCCACTCACCTCAGCCTCCTAAGGCACGGGATTACAGGATGAGCCACCGAACCCAGCTAAGCCTATTTCTTTATGGTCAGTTTCTGGAGATATAGTTTGTTTGAGTGGACCATGCTTCCCTGTTTCCTTATGTTTTGTGATCTTTTGTTGGTAATTGGGCATTTGGCAAAATAAGCTACCTCTCCCAGCCTTTGCAGACTGAATCTTTTGGGGGAGAAGACCCTCAATAATCAGTCCAGCATGAATGCTTGATGTCAGTCTCACATCTGCTTATTCTAGGGTCCCTAGATGTTCGCTTTTTCTGCCCTAATCTCCTGTCCCCAAGTATCCACAGGTTTGTGGTCTCCTTCAGTTTTTACTGCAGTACCCATCAATGGCTTTCTTGGTCTCCAATATAATATCTAAAGCCCTCACCTGAATTCCAAGGCAGACAGTACAGAGACCAGTTCCTTGGGGAACGAAGACAGGCTAGAACATTGTAAACAAGTTTATTTTCTTTACCTCCTGTGGGAGAGTACTAGGAGTTTGGCTACTTTCTCCCAGTTGGACTAGGGTAAGTTGGGTAAGGGTGACAAAAACACCACCCATTTTCTTACTGTTTTGAGTGTGACTTTTTCTTTATTGGGTGTGTGTTTGGCTGATACAGACCTTTGACTAGTTTCTGTAGCTTCCACAAAGCTATTTTAGTCAGTCTGGAATTGTTTACATGTTTCCCTGTGGGAATGAGAGTCTGAAATTTTGTAATCTACCATTTTGCTGCTTTCTGACTTCATCCACATGGATGCTTTTGAAAACTCTAATTTGCCAGAGAAATTCATCATCTTTTCCTTAGTCTTTTGATGCTTTCTTGTTTGCCTCATCTGTAGTCTTGTGCTCCAGGGGTTAGCAGGTAGTTCGTTTGCCTTAGTTTCAAGGAACCAGTCTGAATCAATTTGGAGTTCAGATGAGACCTTATCTCTACAATAAATAAAAAATATACTGGGTTTGGTGGCGTGCACCTATAGTCCCAACTACTTGGGAGATTTAGGCAGAGGGATCGCCTGAGCCCAGCAGGTTGCGGTTGTGGGAGCTGACATCATGCCAGGTTGAGGCTGCAGTAGCTGTGATCGTGCCACTGTGCTCCAGCCTGGGCATCAGCGTGAGAGTAACTCAAAAAATAAAAATAAAATAAATTTTTAGTTCAGTCATAATTTGCCTTGACTCAGTTCTTTAGGTAGGTACCAGATTAGTTCAAACAGACACACACAATTCTTTTTCCTTTTTCTTTTTTTGAGTTGGAGTTTCACTCTGATGCCCAGGCTGGAGCACAGTGGCATAGTCATGGCTCACTTTAGCCTTGACATCCTGGGTTCAGGCAGTCCTTCCTCCTCAGCCTCCCAAGCATCAGTGTACCTGACTGATTTCTTTTTTTTTTTTTAATTATTAGAGATGAGGTCTCAACTGTCTTATCTGGGCTACTCTCAAGCTCCTGGGCTCAAGCAGTTTTCTCACCTTGGCCTCTCAAAGTGCTGGGATTACAGATGTGAGCTATTGTGTCTGGCCACAATTCTTTAGTAAAAAGATCTGCTTTCCTGTCTCCAAAATCATGTACGGGAGTCTCACTCTAGTCTCCCCAGAAAGTTAAAAACTGTCAATGACAGTCAAAAGAAGGTATCAGGCATGGAGGTCATTAATATAAAAATACTGAAAATAAGCCGGGCTCGGTGGCTCAGCCTGTAATCCCGCGCCTTTGGGAGGCTGAGGTGAGTGAATTGCCTGAGCCCGCAGGTTCGAGACCCGCCTGGGCAGCGAGACCTCATCTCCACAATAAATCAAAAAATCAGCCGGGCGTGGTAGCGCATGCCTGTAATTCCAGCTACTTGGAAGGCTGAGGCGGAAGGATCGCTGGAGCCCAGCAGGTCAAGGCTGCGGTGGCCAGGAGTGGCCACTGCAGTCCAGTCTGGGTGACAGGTGACAGAGTGAGACTCCAACTCAAAAAAAAAAAAAATACTGAAAATATTACTTATTTTCATAGAATTTTGAAGATCTAATTTAAGAAACCCGTTTTTTTCAAGTGCAAGCAGGGAAATAGGCTTGGGACCCCATACTCAATTATCACATGAGTATAGCACTCAGTCTTGTCTACTACTTGTCAAGCTAGGTTAACCTGGTTAGGTCTTCAGACGCGTGGTTGATTTTCTTCAAAAACAGAATAAGAATTGGTCTTAAGCCAGAAATGGTGGCTCATACCAGCACCTTGGGAGGCCAAGAGGGGAGAATTGCTTGAGCCCAGTACTTTTGAGACCAGCCTAGGCAACATAGCGAGACCTCATCTCTACAATAAATACAAAAATAAGCCAGGTACATGTGCCTTGTAGTACCAGCTACTCTGGAGGCTGAGGTGGAAACATCTCCTGAACCCAGGAGGTTGAGGCTGCTATGAGCTGTGATTGTTCCACTATATTCCAGCCTGGGTGATAGAATAAGACCCTGACTCAAAAAAACAAAATTGCTTAGTAATTTATAATACATTTGTCAGGTACTTCCCCATGGGCTTGGGATTTAGCAGTGAATCAGACCGGCAAAAATCTCTGCTTTTTAAGACTTTTCTTATGTCAGAGGGTGGGTTGGGAGACAGATAAGGGGGAAAAAAATAGATATTTTTATAAGAAAGGTGGGAAAATAAGCAGAATGAGAGGACAGAATGCTTCAGATAAGGTAGTTAGGAACGGCCTCTTTGCTAGGGTTCCATCAGAAACCTGAAGGTAGTAAAAGAGCAAGCCATGTGGATACTTTGTTCTACTTTTAAAAAGTATTGCATACATTTTTTTTTCTATGCAAGTACAGGCAGTTGGGACTCTGAAGGTAAACCATAGAAGAAAAAGAAAATTTTATTTATTTATTTATTTATTTTTGAGTTGCAGTCTCACTCTGTCGCCCAGACTGGAGTGCAGTGGCCACTCCCGGCCACTGTAGCCTCAACCTGCTGGGCTCCAGCGATCCTTCCGTCTTAGCCTTCCAAGTAGCTGGAATTACAGGCACGCGCTACCATGCCCAGCTGATTTCTTTATTTATTGTAGAGATGAGGTCTCACCAAGTTGCCCAGGCGGGTCTCGAACCCGCGGGCTCAGGCAATCCACAAGCCTCCCCAAGCGTGGGATTACAGGCTGAGCCACTGAGCCCGGCTAAGAAAATTTATTATACCTTCTTAGAACTAACCTTATCATTAATATTCCAATATACCTCCTTGCTTTTTTTTCATAGTTAGTTTTTTAGCTCTCTTCATTTATCATTTGATGTGAACAATGCATCTGTTAAAAATTTGAAAAAGAGGCCGGGCTTGGTGGCTCAGCCTGTAATTCCAGCGCTTTGTGATAGAATAAGACCCTGACTCAAAAAAACAAAATTGCTTAGTAATTTATAATACATTTGTCAGGTACTTCCCCATGGGCTTGGGATTTAGCAGTGAATCAGACCGGCAAAAATCTCTGCTTTTTAAGACTTTTCTAAGCGGCCACTGCACTCCAGTCTGGGTGACAGAGTGAGACTCCAGCTCAAAAAAAAAAATTTTTTTTAAAGAAATTGTAATTTTTTTTTTTAATTCAACTTTATTAGAGAGATGTAGGGTACAGGTCAGTATTAGGTACACAAGTAGGCTGCATGCAGGTGACTTTTGGGCTTCTAACTGGTCCTTCTTGTGGTTTAGGACCAGATACCCTTTGTGTTATGTCTGCCTCCCTCCCTCCCTTCTCCCTTCCCTGAGAACATTATAATTCTGAAGAGATAAATTTAAATTCCATAGAAAATGGAAAGCTAAAGGAAAGTTTTCTGACTTGATTTTATAAAACATCACATTTGCAGTTTTGGAGATTTTTTTTCCCTCAAATTTTGTAGATTTTTTATCCAAGACTTTTGGTTTATAGTTGGTAGACATTTCAGGAAGCACTTAGCTGGTAGTTGGGTGTGGTGGCTCTCACGCCTGTAATCCCAGCACTTTGGGAGGCAAGGCGAGAGGATTGCCTGAGCCCACAGGTTCGAGTCTAGCCTGGGCAAGATGGTGAGATCTCGTCTCTACAATAAATCAAAAAATTAGCTGGGCTTGGTGGCACATGCCTGTAGTTCCAGCTGCGTGGAAGACTGAGGTGTAGGAGAATAGCCTAAGCCCAGCAGGTAGAGGCCGTGAGCAGTGTGCCACTGTACTCCAGTCTGGGTGACAGAATAAGACTCTTCTTACTCAAAAAAATCAACAAATAAAAATCAGTATTTTTCTGTGTTCTGTTCTTTTGATTTTAAAATCTGCTTATTCTTTAGAACCAGGAAAAGATCCTGATCATTTCCTAATGTTAGTTTTATGTGCCTTCTAACCTTTAACCTTTGTTACAGGCAAAGAAGAATAAAACCAAAATGCCATCTTTGGTAAAGAAGTGGCAGAGTATCCAGCGTGAGTTAGATGAAGAGGATAATTCTAGTTCCAGTGAAGAGGACCGGGAATCAACTGCACAGAAGCGAATTGAAGAGTGGAAACAGCAGCAGCTGGTTAGGTATAAGAAAAGGGGTCACACGTGGGTGGATTATGGTGGTGGTTGTAGTCTTATTAGAGTAATCGTACTCTTAAAAGCCCAGCCCTTAATTTTTGCTGTGCTTTAGGAACTGTGTAAAGCAGTTTTAAATTTATATAATTCTTTTTCCTTTTAAAAATCAATCTTTAGCTTGTTGTTGGAGTCTTACTCTGTTGCTCAGGCTGGAGTGCAGTGGCACACTCACAGCCACCGCAGCTTTGACCTGCTGGGCAATAGAGTAGATCACCCCAGCGTCAACCTGCTGGGCTCTGGTGATCCACCTCAGCCTTCCAAGAAGCTGGAACCACAGACACATGCTACCATGCCCGGCTAAGCTTTGATTTATTGTAGAGACAAGGTCTCAACAAGTTGCCCGGGCTGGTCTCGAACCGTACAGGTTCAGGCAACCCACTCGCCTCGGCCTTCCAAAGTGCTGGCATTACAGTCTAAGCCACCGAGCCTGACTGAAATGGACAATTTTTTTTTTTTTTTTCTTTTTTGAGTTGGAGTCTCACTCTATCGCCCAGACTGGAGTGCAGTGGCCGCTCCCGGCCACCGCAGCCTCGACCTGCTGGGCTCCGGCGATCCTTCCGCCTCGGCCTTCCAAGTAGCTGGAATTACAGGCATGCGCTACCACACCCAGCTAATTTTTTTGATTTATTGTAGAGATGAGGTCTTGCTGCCCGGCAGGTCTCGAACCCGCGGGCTCAGGCAATCCACTCACCTAAGCCTCCCAAAGGCGCGGGATGACAGGCTGAGCCACCGAGCCCGGCTTGAAATGGACAATTTTTGTAATGCAGCTAACTGTTCATCATTTGTCAGTGCATAAACTAGTACATAACCATCTCATACAGATGGCAGATTTCACATTTTTCTCTGATAGGTGCTAACTTGTTTTAGATTTATAAAAGGGTCTAGTACCCAGTTTTGGTAACTGCAAGATAGAATTTGAGTTTTAATCCTTAAACAAATAAAACTAAAAGGAGAAAATCAAATACATTAGGTCAGGCATTCCAACTGGCGGCCCAGGACAGCCAGTAATGCAGCCTCACAAAATATTTTTTCTTTCTTTCGTTCTTTTTTTTTTTTTTAAGTTGAAGTTTTATTCTGTTGCCCAGGCTGCAGTGCAGTGGCACACTCATGGCCGTTGATTGCAGCCTTGACCTACTGGGCTCAGGCAGTCCTTCCACCTCAGCCTTTCAAGTAGCTGAAACTACAGGTACACGCCAGCATGCATGGCTAAATTTCTGATTTATTGTAGAGATGAGGTCTCGCCAAGTTGTTCAGCCTGGTCTCTAACTCATGGGCTGAGGTAATCCTCTCACCTTGGCCTCTCAAAGTGCTGGGATTATAGGCGTGAGTCACTACCAGGCTGACAAAATCTTGCAACATCATGTTTTTTAGCGTTTATTTTCTATGTTATCCCACATGTAGTTCATTTTTGAAGTTGACAATCACACCTTATTCATGACGTTGCTTTTTCGCAGCATGTACATTTGTGAGCAGCTGTTTTCAGTTATAAAGCACACAGAGCAAAATTCAAACAAACATTTCTGATGGGTACCTTGAGAACTAAGAATTGTGACCATTTCTATCGAACCAGACATTGATAGATTAATTTTACAAAAATAAGGTCAAATTTTCTGCTAGTTATATATTGTCATTTTTCCCAACTTCATGATAATAAATAGAAAAAATAAAAGTCTTATGTATTACACTCACTATATTATATAATTTATGTACGGCCCAAGACAGTTCTTTACTTGATACAGCTCAGGGAAGCCTCAAGTTGGATATTCCTGCATTAGGTCCAAGGATCTCTGATGGTATAATCTGCCTTGAATCATAAGTCCTGTAAACTAAGGAAAATTTTAATAAGATGTGTTTTAGTCCTTCATTGTGATTTTATTGGTACTGGGAATGGGTTCTTGTAAAATAAATATGGACTTACATATTACGTAGAACTAGAGGAGGGGGCTCATTTGTGTTTTGGTTGACCTATCAGAATTTGATAAATATACTGTTATTTAGCTGAGAAAATTAAGGGTTTTCATAAACATAGACATGATGGATTAGGCTTTCAGTTTCACCCTGAGGTTTTTATTTGCTAGAAGTGAGCAGTTTTACTCTTTGTTTCCAGTGAAGTTATCTGTGTGTTGTTTTCACAGTGGCATGGCAGAGAGAAATGCTAATTTTGAAGCTCTTCCTGAGGATTGGCGAGCAAGACTAAAGAGAAGGAAAATGACTCCAAACACATAGTTTTTAAATTTAAAGAAATTTTTAAAACTTGTTTTATGTTCAGTTCAAAGTCTTAACCAGTTTTACTGTTGTCAGATAACTGTAAATGTTATGGGGGAGAGTATACGAATTACCTGGGCAAAAGCAAACACATATAAAGTTTTCACATTTGTGAAATGTAATTTTTCTGTTTTGCTGGAGGGTGAGGTGATTGAAATTGCTTTTACTTGGCTGCCTTTATTCTCACACCGGCAAACTTAGCATGCTAGGTGTATTAACCTCATCAGTCTTGATAACATGTGACTAATGAGTATAACACCTCTGTAGAGGACCCCCTGACAAAGTGAAGGATTTTCCTGCCTAATAGGCTCATTTAGTTCCTAGTGTGGTGCGCTCTCTCGTTAACTTCTACTCCAGAACAAGTGCAATTCAGAAGGCAGCTCTGTATTCTACCTTGCTTGCCTGGGATTGTCCAGATCTCTTTCTGACCTATTCCTCTAGTATGCCTCCCTGAACTGTTGAGATCTGTTAAGTGGTTTGTCTTGTGCTGTTAGGTGACCATACTCTTTAGAGTAGTTTTTCCACAAACTCTAGAACTCAGTCATTTCACACACACTAGGTGGCACGTTTAAATTTTAATACAAGCAGCAGCAGGTATTCATATCCTTGATTTTGAGAATTTCCCCAACTATGTGGCAGTAAATGCAACAATAGCCACCCTGTGTATTTGTGTCTCCATTGTCTTACCCTGTTCCAAAACTTACCTCCTTTCTTTGTGTGAATGTATCCTCCATAAAATTTCAGTATTTAAAATGCAGTTTACTGTTCTGTACTTTTTATTGTATCACAATCAGGTAAAAGTCACTTTAAACTGAAGAAAAGGCAAATTGTGTTTTAAAGCTCTTTGTATTTCTCCAGTTTCTGACCTTGTAAATTTGTACATATGCACTAATAAAGCTTTTTTATACTTCTGACTGGTCATCCTTTTGCTCTTCAAAGCCTGTTATCACCTGATTATGTAACCAGGACTTATTTTAAGTCAATTACTGTTTTTTCTAACCAAATTTGATGTAAGGTGCAAACATTGAAGAACAGGTTTCAGGAAAAAGAAAAGCAGCAGGGTCTTGAGTCAGGTGAGGGGGGGTGGTGGGGCAGGGGTGGGAAAGAAGGCCTCCACTCCCAGATGGTACTGTGTGACCTAAACTTTGGGAGCTCGTGCCCTGTCTGTAATATTAGCCCATATTTGACCTACTGTAAGTCCTGGAAATGATGTAATATGGCTCACATCTTGAAAAAAGTAAAGGTGCTTTATAGCTTTTCCCCTCTCGCTGCTGCTGATAAACAAGGCACGTGGGTATATTCGCATAAAATTGACCAAAGACAATAGTTGGAGTTTTATCCCAGTATGTTTCTATGCATATAATTAAAGTTTTTTTTACATAATAAACCAGAATGTGTGGATTTAATTTGCTGACTTTGTTTCCTGTAGTTTTTCAATGTACCGTAGAAGGTCATTTTTCCATTCTGGCTATGGGGTGGAGAGAGTAACGCAAGGTGACAGAAGAGGGGAAGCAGCTCCCTTGGAGCAAAAAGCTTAGCAGTTAATCTAAAGCTGAAGCACAGAAACGAACTTGGAAATGTGTTGAGGACTGCTGGCTTGGTTCTCCGATTTCGACTCCCAGCGCGAGGCTGTAACGTCAGAGAGCGGAAAGGGTGGTGCCCGCCACTCCGTGGAGGCGGGGCCGAGCTCCCGGAAGTGCCCGGCCGCCCCGCCCTCCTTCCGCTTCCCGCTCACGGTTGCTAGGCTACCTGGGTCCGCCTAGAAGGTGGTGCTGGCGAGCGAGGCCGGGCGTCCTGTGTTGCACCGCCTGGCCTTCCGCCTCGCCCAGGCTCCGCGGGCGCCGCCGCCACCCCTGCTGCCCGGGGCAGGCTGGGGCACGGACACGGTAGCGCTCTTCGCTCTGCCCTCCCAGGGAGTCTCTGCTTAGGAAGCCCGCCTCACCTTCCCCGGACCCGGCAGCCCTCAACCCTCTCGGCTTTCGGGACCCACTCGCCCGACCCCTGGCCTTTCTCTGCCTTCCGCCCGAGAGGACTACGCCGCGTGCCCCTTTTCCTTTCACTCTCCTGTGGCGGCCGTCTCCCGTCGCAGGGAGAGGGAAGCATGAGGCCTGCAAGGGCCCTGGCGTCGCGGGAGGAGGAGGCGGGAGGACACGCCGCCTTCCCTGACTCTGCAGGTGCGCCTCCTGGCCTCGCGGCTGGCCACCTGCCGGGTGCTGGCTTGACCGAGGAGGCTGGGCTGGCAGGATTTCCTAAGGGCAAGCGGAGGCGGGGCGGGGGAAGAAGCATCGGCAGTTTCTTGACTTGCCTTCTTCTGGCCTTCTAGCTTCCCCTGTGTAAGCTGCTGCCTCTTCGGGAATTGAGACGGCATCGCCGACTGCTCTCAGCACACCACGCCGAAGTAACATGTTCCCAGCCTTGGAAACAGAGCTAAAGCAGGAGGTCGGTACACATCCTCCTCAGGAACTCCAAGGAAATCCAGGACTAGATCCGAAGGGATGTGCTGGTGGCACCATTTTCCAGCTGACAGTCGTGGTCCCCGACGAAGACGATGCATATGAGTGCCTTCGCTTGATTTGTTTACATTATCTGTCTAGCACACTGTCCTGGGCAACAGTGCTCGTGTACTGCCTTATTTTTTGGACAGGGTCCCACTCTCGCCCAGGCTGGCTCAGCCTTCTGAGTAGCTGGGACTACAGACACGTGCCACCACACCCAGATTCCTTTTATAATGTTTTTTGTGGAGACAGGTCTCACGATGTTTCCCAGGCTGGTCTCAAATTCCTGGGCTCAAGCGATTCTCTCGCCTGGCCTCCAAAAGTGCTGGATTATAGGTGTGAGCCACCACACCCAGCCTTGTGTGCTTCTTGTGAAGAGTTCATTGTCATTTGAAAGGACTGTCCTGATTGAGGTGGCCTTTCCTTTGGCAGGTTCTTCCTGATCCCTATGAAGACTTTATGTATCGCCATCTTCAGTATTATGGCTACTTTAAAGGTAATACTGCAGTTTTCTCTAGCATCACCTTTCCCTGGGTTCCAGAAGTGAATTGTTTCATTAACTGAGAAATTTGTGCTTGCATAAACTAATCAATGATTTTGCCATTATCATTAGTAAAAAGTACTCTTTTCCCCCATTTATCTGCTATGTCACCTCTGCCAAGTAAGAGTTACTTTATTCAAAGTATTTTTCTGGACTCTCTGTTCCACCGGTTTGCTTGCGCATCCTTGCATCAATATCGCCATCTCTTAATTACTGTATGGCATTAAAGGAGTCTTGATATCTGGAAAGGCATATCCTCCCACCTTGTTTTTCAAAAACTTCTCTTCTACCCTCTCTGAAGATTTGCTGGCTGTACAATAGACAGATTAATAGGAGAAAAAGGCATACAAATTTATGTGTACATGAACATGGGAGTCTTGCAAATATATAACTCAAAGGACTAGATGGTTGAGGTTTTAATACTCTTCACAGGGGAGAAGGAAATGGGGGAATGTAGCCAGTTATGAAGGGGACTCGGTTCTTTTCAGAGGAAATGAATGAGGCCAAACAACAGTGACTTGGGACAAAGTTCCTTTGACCTCTGGGAAAGGCAGTGGGAAGGTGCGGGGTGGAGCTTCACTGTGAACAAAGGTGGTCTTTTGCAGATAAAGCCTCCCAAGTAATCTCTCAGAGGTGCTCTCAGAGGAATAGTCTGGTTGTTTGATGAAATTTCGGATTGGGGTCTTAAGAAAACTGAATTTCTTTTGGAAAAAAGTTTCCAGAGAGAGGATCCCTCCCTGTGTTTGCATTAGCAGGAAACAGGAATGGTCAGAAAGTCCTCGGTTCTGAGGCATCTTCTAAGGCCATGCTGTTATAGTTCATAGTGTTCAGTATGCCCAGATACCGGACTTTTGGGGTATCATCTGAGCCCCAGCACAGCTCTTACAACTACTGGGTCTTTCTGCCTTCCAAGCCCTTTCTAGTTCTACTATACCAGGCTGCTTCTCAAATCTTCTCCTCATACTTGTTCCCTCAGCTGTAAAATGGGGATAATTATACTTAACTCACAAAGTTGGAAAGTGAATGCACTTTGAAAAATGGGATGTATTCCTTGCAAGAAGTAGTGGTGCTTTGGGTAGTAGTGGTTTTGGTATTGACGTAGGTGTTAGAGGTGATGAGCCAAACTTCCAGCAACTTTAATTAAGCTGCCTGTTCTTAGCTCAGAGACGCAGTTTGCCGAACTCTGCTACACATCATCATGTTTGGAAGAATAACCCTCAATACCTGTTGAATGGCTCTCTTGGGGAAAGAGATGATTTAACACAAGATACCCTGCAAAGGAAGCTTCCATGTGAGTAATAATTAATTAGTATGTATGGCCCCCTCCCCCTCAAAAAAACTTCACTGTCTAGTTAATTTTCTGGGTATTCAGGAGACCTGACCTAACACGGGAGAAGTCAGAGAAGCAGCTTTGGCCCCTGTTTGTGCATCACTAAAAACTATTCTCTCCCTGGTACAATTGCTTGCATCTTGGAAGGCTGGACAGGAGGGTTACTTGAGCCCAGGAGTTAAGGCTTCAGTGAGCTATGATCACCCCACTGCTCTCCAGCCTGGGCAAAGCTCAAATTAAAATACTGTACTTTCTGGATTATCATCCTTCAAATTGTTGAAACATTTGTTAAGCTTTCTCTTGTTTTTTGTTTGTTTTTGAGTTGGGTTCTCAATCTGTTGGCCAGGCTGGAGTACAGTGACACGATCACGGCTCACTGCAGCCTCAACCTTTTGGGCTCAGGCAGTCCTGCCTCAGACTCCTGAGGAGCTGGGACTACAGGCATGCGCCACCACACCCAACTAACTTTTTGTTTTTGAAGGCTCTTTTCATCAAGAGTAATACATTGATATTTCAAACAGTCGTGATGTATATGCTTGCTAAGACACTTTGCATAGAAGTAGCAGAAATCAGCCGGACTCTGTGGCTCAGCCTGTAATCACGCGCCTTTGGGAGGCTGAGGTGAGTGGATTGCCTGAGCCCGCGGGTTCGAGACTCGCCTGGGCAGCAAGACTTCATCTCTACAATAAATCAAAAAATCAGCCAATCGTGGTAGCACGCGCCTGTAATTCCTGATACTTGGAAGGCTGAGGTGGAAGGATCGCTGGAGCCCAGCGGGTCGAGGCTGCGGTGGCCGGGAGCAGCCACTGCACTCCAGTCTGGGCAACAGAGTGAGACTCCAACTCAAAAAGAAAAAACAAAACAAAAAAGAAGTAGCAGAAATCAATTCCAGTTGCTTAAGCAAAAGTAGTTTTTTATAGGGACACAGGTTTCTTCTGGAATTGAAGGGCAGGAATGCAGTTGAATTTCTCCCTCAATACATATCAAAGGAAACTATCCTCCATCATTTCTTGCTATAAAACAGTCTCCTAAATGGTCTCTGGTTCTCTTGTCCTGTGCTGCTCCTCCCAAGCCATTTCCACATAGTAGTGTTCTTTTTTAAACGTAAGTCAAATTGTGTCCCTTTTAAACTTAAAGTCTTTGAATGACACAAGATCCCCAAACGATAAAATATAATACTGATAATTATTATTTATTTATTTATTTATTTATTTATTTTGAGTCAGAGTCTCACTCTGTTGCCCAGACTGGAGTGCAGTGGCATGTTCACGGCCACCACAGCTTTGACCTGCCAGATTTTTTTATTTTTTATGGAGATAGCGTCTCACCATGTTGCCCAGGATGATCTCGAAATCCTGGGCTCAGACAGTCTTCTTGCTTCCACCTCCCAAAGTGCTGGGATTACAGGCATGCACTACCATGCCTGGCCTTTGAGAATTCTTAGAGCAAAAATTTTAATTTCTGTTTGGGAAAAATACCATTAATAAAGTAAAAGGACAAACTGAAAAAAAAAATTTTTTTTTTTTGAGTTGGAGTCTCACTCTGTTGCCCAGGCTAGAGTGCAGTGGCACACTCATGTCTTCCACAGCCTCGACTTGCTTGTGCTCAGGCTATCCTTCCACCTCAGCCTTCCAAGTAGCTGGAACTATAGGCACACGCTACCACGCTTGGCTAATATTTTGATTTATTGTAGAGATGAGGTCTCGCCAAGTTGCCCAGGCTAGTCCCGTGGGGTCAGGCAATCCTCTCACTACAGACTCCCAAAGTGCTGGGATTATAGGCTTGAGCCACCATGCCCAGCCTTGAAAAAAAATTTACAACAAATATGCCAAAGAGTTAATTTCCTTAGCATATAACAGCTCTTACAAATCAGAAAATGAAAGATGATCAAGTAGAAAAATGAGCAAAAGACATGAGTAGGCAGTTCATAGAAAACAAACACAGTCAATAAGCTTATGAAAAGGTACTCAACCCCCCTACTAATTTAAGATGCAAACCAAAATGTCAAGGCACCATTTAAAATTTTGAGACTTAGCCGGGCTCGGTGGCTCAGCCTGTAATCCCGCGCCTTTGGGAGGCTGAGGTGAGTGGATTGCCTGAGCCCGCGGGTTCAAGACCCGCCTGGGCAGCGAGACTTCGTCTCTACAATAAAATAAAAAAATCAGCCGGGCTTGGTAGCGCATGCCTGTAATTCCGGCTACTCGGAAGGCTGAGGCGGAAGGATCGCCGGAGCCCAGCAGGTCGAGGCTGCGGTGGCTGGGAGCGGCCACTGCACTCCAGTCTGGGCGACAGAGTGAGACTCCAATTCAAAAAAAAAAAAACAAATAAAAAGGAATATACAGTATAAGGTGAGAAAATTCAAATGACAGGTCAGGCACAGTATAACACGCCTGTATTCCCAGCGTTTTAGGAGGCTAAGACAGGAGGATCACTTGAGCCCAGGAATTTGAGATCAGCCCAGGAAACATAGCGAGACCTGTGATGACTAAGGCTTTTAGTCCCAACTAGTCAGGAGGCTGAGGCAGGAGATTGCTTGAGCTCTGCCGCTGGAGGCCATGGTGAGCCATTAATGTTCCAGTGCACTCCAGCCTGGGCCACAGAGTGAAGCCCTGGCTCAAAAAAAAAAAAAGTTAAAAAGTAAAGAAAATTAAAATGACAGAAGAAAAGCACATAATAAAAATTTTTTTAAAACCCTACCTGCATCACCCTTGATGTAACCATTATTCTTTTTTTTTTTTTCTTGAGTTAGAGTCTCACTCTGTCACCCAGACTGAAGTGCAGTGGCCGCTCCCAGCCACCGCAGCCTCAACCTTCTGGGCTCCAGCGATCCTTCCGCCTCAGCCTTCCAAGTAGTTTTTTAAGTTTTCAGCAAAGTTTTTTGCAGAAAAAAAGACATTCCAGAGTTAGAATGAGCAAAAGAAACCACCCAGCCACTGTTGCTTTTTTTTTTTTTTTTTTTTTTTTTTTTTTAAGTTGGAGTCTCACTCTGTCGCCCAGACTGGAGTGCAGTGGCCGCTCCCGGCCACCGCAGCCTCGACTTGCTGGGCTCCAGCGATCCTTCCGCCTCAGCCTTCCAAGTAGCCAGAACTATAGGCACGCGCTACCACACCTGGCTAATTTTTTGATTTATTGTAGAGATGAGGTCTCGCCAAGTCGTCCAGGCAGGTCTCAAACCTATGGGCTCAGGCAGTCCATTCATCTCGGCCTCCCAAAGCGGGGGATTACAGGCTGAGCCAACAAGCCTAGCCCAGCCACTATTCTTATAGCTCCTACCCCCACCAAAAAAAATGTTTAAAAAATATTATATCGTTAGTTTTTAAAATATTTTATTATTATATACAAAATATAAATGTATTCATATTATATATTCCTTTCACTTGCACACACAGGATCCTATACACAATCTTCTTTGATTATTTTTTTGTTTTGTTTCATAATATCTCTTGGCCAGGTGTGGTGGCTCAACCTGTAATCCCAGCAGTTTTGGAAGCCAAGACGAGAGGATTGCCTGAACCCAGGGGTTTAAGACCAGCCTGGGCAACTTGGTGAGATCTTGTAACTGCAATAAATCACAAAAAAACTAGCTGAGCCTAGTGGCGTGCGTCTGTAGTTTCAGCTACGTGGGAGGCTAAGGTGGAAGGATCGCCTAAGCCCAGCAGGTGGAGGCTGCAGTGGCTAGGAGCGTGCCACTGCCCTCCATCCTGGGTGACAGAGTGAGACCCCGACTCAAAAAAACAAATTTTATATATATATAATATCTTAGAGATCCTTTTCATATGAGCACCAAAAAAAATCTACTGTTTTTTTTTTTGAGTTGGAGTCTCTCTCTGTCACCCAGACTGGAGTGCAGTGGCCGCTCCTAGCCACTGCAGCCTCCACCTGCTGGGCTCCGGCGATCCTTCCACCTCAGCCTTCCAAGTAGCTGGAACTACAGGTGCGCGCTACCACGCCTGGCTCATTTTGATTTATTGTGGAGATGAGGTATTGCCAAATTGCCCAGGTGGGTCTCGAACCCTCAGGCTCAGGCAATCCACTCACCTCAGCCTCCCAAAGCGCGGGATTACAGGCTGAGCCACCAAGCCCGGCTGCTAATTTTTGATGTATTATAGAGATGAGGTCTCGCCAAGTTGCCCAAGCTGGTCTCGAACCCATGGGCTCAGGCAGTCCACTTACCTCGGCCTCCCAAAGTACTAGGATTACAGGCTGAGCCAACAAGCCCGGCCTACCTTATTTTTTTAAGAGACAATGTCTCCCTTGTTGCCCAGATGAAGTACAATGTCCTGATCATAATATCACAGTTCACTGCAACCTCGAACTCCTGGGCCCAAATGATCATCCCCGCTAAGCATCTCAAGTAGGTAGGACTACAGGCATGCACCACAACACCTCACTAGTTTTTTTTTTGAGTTGGAGTCTCACTCTGTCGCCCAGACCGGAGTGCATTGGCCACTTCCGGCCACCGCAGCGTCGACCTGCTGGGCTCCGGCGATCCTTCCGCCTCAGCCTTCC
>NW_007260117.1:25813-26870 GCF_000164805.1 Carlito syrichta
AGCGGCCACTGCACTCCAGTCTGGGCGACAGAGTGAGACTCCAACTCAAAAATATATATACGTGTATATATATACACGTATATATATTTTGTAGAGATGGAGTCTCACTCTGTCGCCCAGTCTGGTCACAATTTACTCCCCTTTTAATGGATGCCTTGGTTGTTTCCACATTTTTGTTATTTGAGCATTGCTGTCATGAGCATCATAGTATACCTATCGTGACAAACTTTTGGAAGAAAATCTTAATTTTTATTTTTCTTGAGTTGGAGTCTCACTCTGTCTCCCAGGCTCGAGAGTATAGGGGCATGCTCACGGTCACCGCAGGCTCAACCTGCTGGACTTAGGCGATCCTTCTACCTCAGCCTTCCAAGTAGCTGGAACTCAGATGCAGGCCACCATGCTTTGCTAGTTTTTTTGTGATTTATTGTAGAGACAAGGTCTTACCAAGTTGCCCAGGCTGGGTTCATACTCCTGGGCTCAGTCAGTCGTCTTGCCTCCACCTTCCAAAGTGATGGGATTACAGGTGTGAGCCACTGTACCCAGCGAGAAAATCTTTAAGGTAAATTTTTAGTGTTAGGATTGCTGAATCTAATAGTATGTATATTATAAATCTTATTAAATCCTGCCAAACTGCTTTTTAGAAAGGTTTTACCACTTTGCTCCTTGCCAGTAGGTTCTGTGGGTACCTGTTTACTTACACCCTTCTGTCAGGATGAGTCATACATGTTTTTCCTGTCCATTAGGTAAAAAACTGGTATGTCAGCCAGGTGTGGTGGCTCACGCCTGTAATCCTAGCACTTTGAGAGGTGGAGACAAGGGAATTGCCTGAGCCCAGGGGCTCGAGATCAGCCTGGATAACCTGGCAAGCCTTCATCTCTATAGTAAATTAAAAAATTAGCTGGGCATGATGGCATGTGTCTGTAGTTCCCAGCTGTTTGGAAGGCTGAGATGAAAGGATGGCCTGAATCCAGCAGGTTGAGGCTTAGGTAGCCATGAGTCTGTCATTGCACTCCAGCCTGGGCAACAGAATGAGACTCCAACTCCAAAAAAAAAAAAA
>NW_007260117.1:27092-33559 GCF_000164805.1 Carlito syrichta
CCCCCCCCCTTAAACTGTGAGGAATAGATTTAGAAAGAAATGCAAGGTCCCAAGTGGACACGGGGTGGGGACAGCGGGCAGAAAAAAGTAAAAAGTCCTAGAACAAACCATGCCTCCTCCTTCCTCCTTCTAGGGCCTACCTGTTTATCTTCAGTGGTGCACAGACAGATAGAAGCTGTAAGGAGAGGTATTTCATGTCCTTCCAGACCAGAAAATTCAGGCTCCTTTATGGGTATATTTCTTCATTTCCTGCTCCCTACCATCCCCGAGAATTGCTAGACAGACCTAGGATTCATGTCTTATGGACACTTAGAGGCCTTCCACCTTTAACTCCCCTTTTTAATTTCTGTTTTTCTCTTTCTTCCTCTCATTTCCTTTGTTTCTCTCTTTGAAAGCTTTTTTTCTTTTTTTTCTCATTCTGTCTTTCCCAAGAACTCTTCCTCTCTTCTGCCCTTTCTCATTCCTTCTCTGCCCCCTCCTTTCCATCTTTTTTGTTATTTTGTGAACCTGGAAGTTAATTTGTAGATTATTTCACTGTAGTTAATAAAATTTTATGTAATTTTTTCCCAAAATGCTGATGGATGAATTGAAAGTTCCTTCCCTTGCCACTCTCTAAGCAAAAGTAATAAAATACATTAAGTAACTTTTTATTCATTGCAATGCACGGTTGAAATATCTTGGACCAATTTTTAAACTTTCATTTACAAAAGAGCTTCTTCTAACTTGCCTGAAAGTATTTAATCTAAATATTTAATAGACTATGTAGAATCTTAATTTTTTATAATTTTGAATCTGTCATTCTAGACTAAATCTCCCTCTTGATGGGAGATAGAATTGTACATCTGCACTAATACTTTAATATGGTGTTTAAAGTTATTTCACTGTGTGAATGAACAGTAAAGTTCCCAAGGAAGAAAAGGAAGATGTTCAGTTATTCTTTTTCCCTTTAGCAGATTCACTTATGCTGAGTTCACCGCTTCTCAGGAGCAGACAACTTCTGTATGATGAGTTGGATGAAGTAAACCCTCGTCTTCGAGAACCTCAAGAGCTCTTTGCCTTTTTCTCTACCAGGGGGCCACTGCAGCCTCCAAGATGGCCAATAGAATGTGAGGTCATCAAGGAAAGCATTCATCATATTGGTAATGTGACTTATGTGTGGTGGCCTTCTGTTCTGCCTGACTTTATTACAAGACATTAGAATTTTAAGTCCTAGCCGGGCTCGGTGGCTCAGCCTGTAATCCCGCGCCTTTGGGAGGCTGAGGTGAGTGGATTGCATGAGTCCGTGGGTTCGAGACCCGCCTGGGCAGCGAGACCTCATCTCTACAATAAATCAAAAAATCAGCCGGGCGTGGTAGCGCATGCCTGTAATTCCGGCTACTCGGAAGGCTGAGGCGGAAGGATCACCGGAGCCCAGCAGGTCGAGGCTGCGGTGGCTGGGAGCGGCCACTGCACTCCAGTCTGGGCGACAGAGTGAGACTCCAACTCAAAAAAAAAAAAAAAAAAAAAAAAAGAATTTTAAGTCCTCTTTGCTGAAGTATAAGGCAAAACAGAGTCAACATGTTAACTCACCCTGAAAGGATTAAGTTCTGGGAAACTGATATATACTCACCAAAGTCAAAATACACTGATGTGTAAAGTAGAAGGCTTCTGAGTTTTTCAGAATGGGAGGATACCTTCCTAGATGCCAAAATTTATACTATTATCTGTTTTCTAGATAATTTCTGCCTTATTATTAATGTACTTGGTTGAATTTTATTTTTACCAACCTTGCTATAATTAATGGAGACCATATATGCCAGAACATAGATTTTACTGGTTTTTGTTTTTGTTTTTTGTTTTTTGAGTTAGAGTCTCACTCTGTTCCCCAGGCTGGAGTGCTATGGCATGCTCACGGTCACTGCAGGCTCAACCTACTGACCTCAAGCAGCCTTCCAAGTAGCTGGAACTACAGGCGTGGCTAATTTTTTATTTATTGTAGAGATGAGGTCTCGCCATGTTGCCCAGCCTGGTCTCGAGCATGTGGGCTCAGACTGTCTTCTCACCTCTGCCTTCCAAAGTGCTGGAATTATAGGTACGAGCCACCACACACCCAGATTTTTGCTTTTTAAAATTATTTATTAGAGTCTTTTATGGGAATGGTGGAGACTTTTTAATTTTTTTTATTTTTATTTAATTTATTTATTTATTTTTTTGAGTTGGAGTCTCACTCCATCGCCCAGGTTGAGGCTGCTGTGGCCATGAGTGTGCCACTGCACTCCAGCCTGGGCAACAGAGTAAAACTCCAACTCAAAAAAAAAGTCTCTCCTTGTAGTCTTTATGGAAAGAAGCAAAACAATTTACAGACAAGCTAGAAACGGGGTGGGAATTTGATTTGGTGGGAATTTGGTTTGATTCAGTTTAACTAACTATTTGAATAATTAATCAGTTCTGATAGTGCCTTTGATATTATTTCTTATTTTGTACTTTTTAAAATGTCTTCTTTCAGAGTGGGTTCCCTCTCTACCAGAATATTTCTATCAACCTACAGGAAATGAAAAAGTACCAGAAATTGTAGGAGAAGAAAAAGGCACAGTCGTCTACCAATTAGATTCAGGTATTGTCATTACAACAAACAGTGAGTAGTTAGCCATGACAAAGTTATAATAAATGTGTTTTCCATAATAATAAAAGGGATTTTTAAAATCCATCGTTTAACTAGAGAGAGAGCTGGTGGTACCTGACAGTACATCTGACATGGAGAGAGTAGGGGGTGGTGGGAGAAGGAGAAGGCAGCGAATCATCTGTAAATGGCCACAGGCCAGGCTCAGTGGCTCAGCCTGTAATCCCAGCACTTTGGGAGGCAGAGGCGGGTGAATTGCCTGAGCTCGCAGATTCGAGACCCACCTGGGCAACTTGATGAGACCTCATCTCTGCAATAAATAAAAAATTGGCTGGGCATGGTTGCACATGCCTGTAGTTCCAGCCACTTGGAAGATTGAGGCGGAAGGATCGCCGGAACCCAGCGGGTCGACTCTGGGGTGGCGGTAAGCGTGCCACTGCATTCCAGCCTGGGTGACCGAGTGAGACCAACTCAAGAGAAAAAAGAAAAGGCCACAAAGCAGGACTGAAACCTAAATTCAGGAGGATGAGCAAACGCTGTGTTTTCATGGACTTCTATATGAAGCCAAGTGTGTTAAGTTTGCCATAAAGGACAAACAAGGGAAATACTTTATACATTATGGTGGTTGGAAGAAATACAGGGATGAGTGAGTTTGAGAGAGTAGAGGACTCGTATATCTAGGCACCTGTATAGAAACAGCAGGAACTTCAGAAAGCCAATCAGGAGCAACATGCAGAGGGGAACATGAGAGAGGCTGTCCTAGGAAAGAAAACATCTGGTCTGCAAAAGAGAAATGTTGAAGTGAAAACAAAAAGAATAAACAGAAAACACCTGGAAATGGAAATGGCGCCTTGGTCTCTGAAGAAAAGGGCCTGGGTAGATCCTGCTGTTGAAAATGAAGAAACATTCATGAATAAAGTTGAAGTTGATGATTCCCAAAAGCTAGAACCATGGCTTGTTGAGCTGGGCATGGTGACTCACACCTATAATCCTAGCATTTTGGGAGGCTGAGGTGAGAGAATTGCCTGAGCTCATGGGTTCGAGCCCAGCCTAGGCAACTTGGTGAGACCTCATCTCTACAAATAAATCAAGACATTAGCTGAGCATGGTGGCACAAGCCTATGGTGCTAGCTACTTGGAAGGCTGAGGTAGAAGAATCGCCAGAGCCCAGCAGGTCAAGGCTGCAGTGACTGTTAGCGTGCCACTACACTCCAGCCTGGGCAATACAGACTCCAACTGAAAAAAAAAAAAATAGCTATAATAAAAGCTAGAAAACCAGACACGGTAACTTGTGCCTATAATGCCAGCTATTCAGGAAGCTGAAGTAAGAGGATCACTTGAGGCCAAGAGTTTGAGGCTGCAGTGACCTGAGACTACCACTGAGATTGCCTCACTGCATTCTAGCCTGGTCAACAGAGTGAAAATCCATCATTTAAAAAAAAAAATGCTGGACGTGGTGGCTCAAGCCTGTAATCCCAGCACTTTGGGAGGCTGAGGTGAGAGAATTGCCTGAGCCCAAGGGTTCGAGTTCTGCCTGGGAAATTTGGTGAGACTTCATCTCTACAATAAATCAAAAAATTAGCTGGGTGTGGTAGTGCACACCTATAGTTCCAGCTACTTGGAAGGCTGAGGCCGAAGGATCACCTGAGCCCAGTAGGTCGAGGCTGTGGTGGCCGTGAGCATGCCACTGCACTCCTGCCTGGGTGACAGAGTGAGACTCCAACTCAAAAAAAAAAAAAAGTTCAGATGTGGTGGCTCACGCCTATAATCTCAACACTTTGGGAGGCAGAGACATGAGGATTGCCTGAGTCCAGAGGCTTGAAACCAACTTGGGTAACTTGGCAAGACCTTATCTCTATGATAAATAAGAACATTAGCTGGCTCGGTGGCTCAACCTGTAATCCCGCGCCTTTGGGAGACTGATATGAGTGAACTGCCTGAGCCCGTGGGTTCGTGACCAGTCTGGGCAACTTGGCGAGACCTCATCTCTACAATAAAAATAAAAAATTAGCCAGGCGTGGTAGCGCACGCCTGTAGTTCCAGCTACTTGGAAGGCTGAGCAGAAGGATCGCCAGAGCCCAGCAGGTCGAGGCTGCGGTGGCTGTGAGCATGCCACTGCACTCCAGCCTGGGTGACAGTGAGACTCCAACTCAAAAAAATTAATTAAGAAAAGAAAAGTTAAGGAGGGTCTGGAGCAGGTAGTAACAGTAACATTTCAGATAGAAAATAGGAGCTATAATGCTAAAGAGCAATGAGCCAAGGAATGTAATATGAACCTTCCCAAGAAAAGGGAAGTAAACTTTGAATAATGATAGGACAGCAAGTTGGTGATAGGGATGGACATGGGGGATCAAGGAGGTGCCCACAAGGGAATCCTTTGTCATCACCAAAAATCATCTGGTACTCGCTGCACACACACTCGGAGTCCAGAACTAATTACAGCTGTTATTTTATTTTTTGAGTTGGAGTTTAACCGTGTTGCCTAGGCTTGAGTGCAGTAGCATGATCATCACAGTTCACCATAGCCTCAACCTCCTGGGTTCAGGTAATCCTCCCACCTCAGCCTTCTGGCATATGCCACTTTGCCCAGCTTTTTTTTTTTTTTTTTTTTTTTGGAGTCTCTGTCGCCCAGACTGGAGTGCAGTGGCTGCTTCCAGCCACCGCAGCCTCAACCTGCTGGGCTCCGGCGATCCTTCCACCTCAGCCTTCCAAGTAGCTGGAACTACAGGCACATGCTACCACACCCAGCTAATTTTTTATTTACTGTAGAGATGAGGTCTTGCCAAGTTGCCCAGGCGGGTCTCGAACCCGTGGGCTCAGGCAATCCACTCACTTCGGCCTCCCAAAGTGCTGGGATTACAGACTGAGTCACCAAGCCCGGCTTCCCAGCTAATTTTAAAAATTTTTTTTGTAGAGACAAGGTCTCACTATGTTACCCAGGTTGGTTTTAAACTCCTGGATTTAAGCAATCCTCCTGCCTCAGCCTCCAAAAGTGCTGGGATTAGAGGCGTCAGCCACTGTGCCAGGTCTAATTACAGTTTTGGGTTTTTTTGTTGTTTTTTTTTTGAGTTGGAGTCTCACTCCATCGCCCAGGCTAGGGGGCAGTGGCACACTCATGGCCACCCCAGCATCGATCTGCTGGGCTCTGGCGATCCTTTGACCTCAGCCTTCCAAGTAGCCAGAACTACAGGCATGCGCTACTGCACTTGGCTAGTTTTTTATTTATTGTAGAGATGAGGTCTTGTCAAGTTGCCCGGGCTGGTCTCGAGTCCATGGGCTCAGGCAATCCACTCCCCTCAGCCTCCCAAAGTGCTGGGATTACAGGCTGAGACACCGAGCCCGGACCTAATTACAGTTTTTTGTTGTTGTTGTTTTTTGAGTTGGAGTCTCACTCTGTCACCCAAACTGGAGTGCAGTGGCCGCTCCCAGCCACCGCAGCCTTGACCTGCTGGGCTCCGGAGATCCTTCCGCCTCAGCCTTCCAAGTAGCTGGAACTACAGGCGCACGCTACCACACCTGGCTAGTTTTTTATTTATTGTAGAAATGAGGTCTCGCTAAATTGCCCAGGCAGGTCTCGAACCCGCAGGCTCAGGCAATCCACTCACCTCAGCCTCCCAAAGGCGCAGGATTACAGGCTGAGCCACCGAACCCTGCTTAATTACAGTTTTTAAACGAGTTCTTTACAGTTAGGAAATGACATATTGAAGAAATAGAAAAATAAGAAAATTAGCCGGGCTCTGTAGTTCAGCCTGTAATCCCACGCCTTTGGGAGGCTGAGGTGAGTGGATTGCCTGAGCCCATGGGTTCGAGACCCGCCTGGGCAGCAAGATCTCATCTCTACAATAAATCAAAAAAAATCAGCCGGGCA
>NW_007260117.1:33579-44436 GCF_000164805.1 Carlito syrichta
ATCAAAAAAAATCAGCCGGGCGTGGTAGCACGTGCCTGTAATTCCAGCTACTTGGAAGGCTGAGGTGGAAGGATCGCTGGAGCCCAGCAGGTCGAGGCTGCGGTGGCTGAGAGTGGCCACTGCACTCCAGTCTGGGCGACAGAGTGAGACTCCAAATTAAAAAATAAATAAATAAGAAAATTCTCATAATTTCAAAATCAATCTCTGCTAAATAGTAATCATCAGGAACAAAATCTATTTTATTAGAGGAGGAATATACACTAAGCTTTGTTACTGGTAATAAAATGTGTTAAAGTCAGAGACAACAGAGGAGGCTCTTGGAGAAACAACCAGAGTAGGAGGGAGTGACTGCATAGTTTTTACATTCTTTCAAGTAGACAAACAAAAGCTAATTATAGGGCCCAACTGAGATGTAAATTATACATACTCCACTCCCAGTTACCTTGATCATGAGCTCACCTCTTGTTATCGTGGTGAAGAAAGCTATATGCAGTGAAATAAATAAGGTGAAGCAATTCAGTCTACCTAGCTACACCTTATGGAATGTCTGAGGAGGAGTTTAAGAGACATTATTGCCTGATAGAGTAACTTTTCCAAAGGGCCCTAATTGTCCTACTAACACATAGTTGTGGCTGCTGTTTTGATCTTCTTATCCCTTGAATTGATCAAGAAGAGTTGAGCCTACCCTATTGAATGAACAAAGAAACAAAAAACTGAGAAGATGGAGGTTGCTCTAAGGAGAATTCAGGTGCTATTGGTTTAGCTCCAGAACAACTACATGCCATGAGAATATTAGGAACAAAGGAAAGAGGCTTTATTTTTTGAGATATGTTACTGTGAGCTACAAATTGAATCACCTTGAATGTTATTTGAGAGATTCGAGAAAATATTGAAATTCAAGGCCAGGCGCGGTGGCTCACGCCTTATAATCCCACACTTTGGGAGGCCGAGGTGAGAGGATTGCCTGAGCCCACAGGTTCAAGACCAGCCTGGGCAACTTGGTGAGACCTCATCTCTACAGTAAATGAAAAAATTAGCCAGGTGTGGTGGCACGTACCTGTAGTTCTAGCTACTTGGAAGACTGAAGGATCACCTGAGCCTGGCAGGTCAATGCTGCGGTGGCCGGGAGCATGCCACTGTACTCCAGCCTGGGTGACAGAGTGAGACTCCAACTCAAAAAAAAAAAGAAAAGAAAAGAAAATATTGAAATTCTTATATTACTGACATCTGTTTGCTGATCTGTACTTTGTAGTACCCAGAAAACACTGAATGTCATGGAGCCCAGTTTTTAATTGGATCAATCAGATTGCCTGTATCCTTGCTTCTGTTTCTGCTCCTACTTCTGTGCTTGTTTTCTTTCTGTCACTTTTTTACATGCTTGCATTTTCCTTTGCTTGTTTATTGTCCAAGTTTTCATTATCTAAGTCTCCACAGTGACAAAGTTGCATGTGAAAACAAAAGTCATCCTAACTTGAACCTGCTTACTATTGAAGTGGCTACTTATAAAATCAAGCCCTACACAAACATTACTATTTGTTTTATGCTCGGATCTGTTCCTGTTCCCTGGTCAACATCATTGATATCAGTCTAACTGATTGGTAAATAGTGTTAACATCTGACAACATAATGAAAATGGAGTAAAAATTAATTGCAAATATTACTAAACCAAACTTGCTTGCCTGGTGCAGCAAAGACAGACACTGACACCAAGATTTGCAATGAGAGAAAGAAGGGCATTTATTGCATGGTGCCCAGCAAGCCGACTTGAGCAGCTAGTGCATAAGACCCTAGCTCCCTGCTAGCTTACACATAAGAGTTTTTAAAGGGCAGGAGGCAGAGGTCATAGACAAAGTCTTACGTCAATCCTTGGAGGCTATACATTGGTTTAGCCCTAAGAAGTAGGCTACTTTGAACTAGGGGCTTACAGGTCATAGGTGGATTTAGAGATTTTTTGGATTGCAATGTGTTAAGGAAGCAAAGCTTTGTCTAAAAAACTTGGGGTCAGCAGAAAGGAATGTTAAGGTTTGGCCTGTGAACCTGACTCTCCAGGCGCTTCAGGAGGAAACTTAGAACAAAGAAGGACCATCAGAGTAAAGTCCTCAATTCTTCCTTATCTTAGGTCTGTGTGACAGCAGTTAGCATTTTCCATCTGATGGGAGTCCTGGTTTCTGAAAAATAACTCAGGTACATGTGTCAAGATGTTATCATTAGTTTCTATGGGGAACCAAACATCTTGTGACTCTAACTTACTTGGATGGGTATTATTTAAGCTATTATTACCCTGCTTATCAGGTTGCTTATTTACTTCTCAAGGTTAGCTAGGTACCTAGACTTTACCTTGAAGGGACTCAAGATTTTTCTTTTATTTCCATGCTTGAGGGTAACCTGATAGGCACCTAAGAGGGAATCCTTGCACTATCTCACAAAGTAAAATTTTAATCTTTACAAGAGATACAGGTTTTTTTTTTAATTGATTATTGTTAGAGAATTGGTTTATTGATTAAATAACTTACAAAGCCATTGACAAATGAAGATCTAGAAATTCTTCAGTTAACAGAAAATCAAAAGATGACAAAATAGGTCTTCTTGGACACAGTGATAATAGTATTATGCGACACAGAGAAATCCTCAGAGAAGTTGTAAGTTCTGAAATGATTTTGCAAAAGTAACTGTAAAAATGAACTTAGCACAGTGGCTCATGCCTATAATCCCAGCACTTTGGAGGCTGAGGCAGGAGAATAGCTTGAGGCTTGAGGTCAGGGGTTCAAGAACAGCCTGGGCAACATAGTGAGACCCATCTCTACAAAAAATTTAAAAATTAGGCTGGGTACTGTGGCTCATGCTTATAATCCCAACAGTTTGGGAGGCCAAGGTGAGAGGATTGCCTGAGCCCACAGGTTTGAGACCAGCCTGGGCAACCTCATCTCTACAATAAAGTAAAAAATTAGCAGGGCATGGTAGCATGCGCCTGTAGTTTTAGCTAGTTGGAAGGCTGAGGTGAAATCGCCTGAGCCCAGCAGAGCAAGGCTGCGGTGGCCATGAGCGTGCCACTGCACTCCAGCCTGAGCAACAGAGTGAGACTCCAACTCAAATAAATAAATAAAATTAGCTGGGTGTGGTGGCTCACGCCTGTAATCCCAGCACTTTGCGAGGCAGAGGTGAAAATTAGCTAGGCATGGTGGCACATACCTATAATCCTAGATACTTGGGAGGCTAAGACAGGAAGATCACCTGAGCCCTGGATTTTGAGGTTGTGGTGAGCTATGATTGTGCCACTGCACTCCAGCCTGTGTGACAAAGCAAGACCCTGTCTCAGAGAAAGAAAAGTAACTGCAAAATTGAAGCTGTCATATGGCATTTCTGCTGAATTTATCTGAAACACTGCAACACCCTCAAAAAAAACTAACAATTGATTCTTTATTATTTCAAGGATTCAAAAGAGGTTGTGATTATAAACAAAATTTTATTAAATAAGATAAAATGAATTTTATAATTTTTGTTTAGCTTTTTTAACTTTATTTATTTATTTATTTTAAATTTTTTTGTTTTTTGTTTTTTTGAAATGGAGTCTCACTCGCTGCCCAGACTGGAGTGCAGTGGCACACTCCCGGCCACCGCAGCCTCAATCTGCTGGGCTTCTGCAATCCTTCCACCTCAGCCTTCCAAGTAGCTGGAACTACAGGAGCACACTACCATGCCTGGTTAATTTTTGATTAATTGTAGAGATGAAGTCTCGCCAAGTTGCTCAGGCTGGTCTCGAACCCACAAACTGAGGCAATCCACTTCCCTCAGCCTCCCAAAATGCTGGGATCTGAGGCTGAGCCACCAAGCCTGACCTATTTTTTTTTTTTTTTAGTTGGAGTCTCTCTCTGTTGGCCAGGCTGGAGTGCAGTGGCACGCTCACAGTCACCGCAGCCTCGACCTGCTAGACTCAGGCTATCCTTCCTCCACAGCCTTCCAAGTAGCTGGAACTACAGGCACGTGTCACCACGCCCAGCTAATATTTTGATTTATTGTAGAGATGAGGTCTCACAAAGTTGCCCAGCCTGATCTGAACCCATGGACTCAGGCAGTCCTTTCACCTCGGTCTCCCAAAGTGCTGGGATTATAGGCATGAGCCAGGGCACCTAGCACACTTGTTTAACTTTTTTAAAGATAAATGCCAGTCATAACTTTTTATTTTTACTAGTAACTATGATATTTTTATTCCTCCCTTAAGCCAATTCTCAAACTTATGTTTTTGTTTTATTTAAATCTGGACAATAAATGGCAATATGAAGAGGAAAAAAATATAAATGAATTATTTTTTTGAGTAGAAGTCTCACTCTGTCACCCAGGCTGGAGTGCAGTGGCATGCTCACGGCCACTGCAGCCTCGACCTGCTGGGCTTAGACGATCCTTCTGCCTCAGCCTTTCAAGTAGCTGGAACTACAGGCATGCGCCACCATGCCTGCCTAATATTTTGATTTATTGTAGAGACAAGGTTGCTCAGGCTGGTCTCGAACCTGTTGGCTCAGGCAGTCCTCTCACCTCGGCCTCCCAAAGTCCTGGGATTATAGGCATGAGCCCCTGTACCTGGCTTTATAAATGTATTTATTACCACTTAACTGTACACTTAAATACTGTGAAGATGTTAAATCTGGCTAGGCATAGTGGCTCATGCCTGTAATCCCGCACTTTGGGAGGTGGAGGCGAGAAGATTGCCTGAGCTCAGGGGTTGGAGATCAGTCTGGGCAACATGGCGAGATCTCATCTCTAAGTAAATTTTAAAAAGTTAGCTGGATGTGGTGCCACACACCTCTAGTTCCAACTGCTTGGTAGGCTTAGGCAGAAGGATCACTTGAGCCCAGCAGGTCAAGGCTGCGGTGGCCTTGACCGCACCACTGCACTCAAGCCTGGGTGACAGAGTGAGACTCTGAAAGAAGCTGCTTAACTCTAGAAGACTATACCAAAAATTATATGGCTATACTTTATTTTCTGTTTTTTTGATTTTCTATCTGTCTTTTTTTATTGATGAATAGATGCTAGTCGTCGTTATTTTGCAGAATAAGTTCTCAAATATTTTCAGACCCTCCATATAAGTGGTTGAAAGAGCATTGTGTCTTATTCCACTCAGTATCAGACAAAAGTTATTTTTATCAACATCCTTTTATATTGGGGTTTAGAGGGTACAAGTAGTAGCTGAGCCATGGAGCAAAAGGAAATGCTCTAAAACACTTACGGATTTCAAAGAAATACATTGTTGAAAAAAGTCTCAGCAAGGAAAACTGAATATTCATTGTTGTTAGCTTAGAATGTTGCTGACCATTTAGAGGAACTCAGTAAATATTTGCTGAATGAATGGATTCTGAGTAGAGCCTAGCTTAAATATGTCTCCTTTATCTGCAGTGCCCACAGAAGCTTCCTATTTCACCAGTTCCAGAGTGGGAGGCAAACGAGGAATTATCAAGGAGCCCGCTGTTACGTTGCAGGGACCAGAAGATAATACTCTACTGTTTGAATCAAGATTTGAGAGTGGAAATCTGCAAAAAGCTGTCAGAGTGTGAGTAACAAGAAATTTCTCAAGGGAACGATAATTAGAGTGACTGAGAAGTATCTTCACAAATGATATTAGGAAGTAAAAGCATTTGCAAAAAATGAAAACTTGATGGGAAATGGTTATAAGGGTGAAGAAGAATGCAATAATTAGGACTCATATTTTTCCCCAGAATAAAACTTTATCAAAATTGTTTCTTCTGCTTATAAAACAAATTACAGCTCACTTAAAATTTATATTAGCAAAAACACATAACATAAATGGTCCTATAGTTCCCACATGCAGCAACTGTGTTTGGTCTATATGCCTTAATTTTTCTGTGTGTATACATAATATACATAAATTATATATTTTTTAAAATAAAAATTGAGACCAAGCACGGTGGTTCAAGCCTGTAATCCCAGCACTTTGTGTGGACTAGGCAAGAGAATTGCCTGAGCCGAGGGATTCAAGACCAGCCTGGGCAACTTGGTAAGACCTCGTTCTGCAATAAATCAAAAGCTTAGCTGGACATGGTAGCGTGCACCTGTAGTTCCAGCTACATGGAAGACTCCGGCAGAAGGATTGCCTAAGCCCAGCAGGTCAAGGCTGCGGTGGCTGAGAACATGCCACTGCACTCCAGCCTGGGCAACAGGGTGAGACTCCAACTCAAAAAAAAAATAACTAAATAAAAATTAAAAATTGGATAATGGTATGTGTACACATTGTTTTGCAGATTGTTTTCTTAATTAATTTTAGGCATTTTTCTATAGCAGTACCATAGATATACATTGCACTCCAGCCTGGACAACAGAGTAAGACTCCTACTCAAAAAATAAAATAGCATTGAGGTTTAAGTTTCCTCCACATTGGTAGTCTCTAGGATGGACATGCTAGCAGCCAGCAGAGGGCACTGGCTTCACTGCTGTTCATTGTGTTTCAGAGACATGTACTGCAGTGGTTAGAAACTGCTACACAGCACTCTAGAAAGATACCTTCTTGCTCACAGAACTTATAAACATCCTATATAGAAATGAATTTTGAGACTCCTCCTTCCCTTACCCAAACAAATGTTCCTTCCCCAAGTTCCTGCTAGTGTAATATGTGAGTTGGATGTCTAGGTCAATTAAATGAATGAGTTGTTTGATGCAGCAGTAAATGAATGTTTGATGCAGCAGGTTTTTCTGTTGCAAGAAGATCTGTTTTTACCAGAGAAAAACAATTATTTTCTCAAATTTATTTGTTGAGGGGAATGTGACCGATTCTGTTTCCTCATTACAGAGACACCTATGAGTATGAACTTACCTTGCGAACCGACCTCTACACAAACAAACATACTCAGTGGTTTTATTTTCGTGTTCAGAATACCAGAAAAGATACTACCTATCGCTTCACCATTGTCAACTTGCTAAAACCCAAGAGTCTTTATACTATAGGAATGAAGCCTCTCATGTACTCCCAGTCGGATGCCAACACCCACAACATTGGCTGGAGGAGAGAAGGAAATGAAATCAAGTACTATAAGAACAACATGGATGATGGACAGCAGCCTTTCTACTGTCTCACGTGGACCATTCGGTTTCCACATGATCAGGACACTTGCTTCTTCGCACACTTCTACCCATATACATACACGGATTTGCAATGCTACCTTCTGTCAGTGGCAAACAACCCCATCCAGTCTCAGTTCTGCAAGCTCCGTTCTTTATGCAGGAGCCTAGCAGGAAATACTGTCTATCTGCTCACCATCACCAACCCATCGGAGACCCCTCAAGAGGCAGCTGCAAAGAAAGCTGTGGTCTTGAGCGCCAGAGTCCATCCTGGAGAAAGTAATGGCTCCTGGATTATGAAAGGCTTTTTGGACTTCATCCTTAGCAACTCTCCAGATGCCCAGCTCCTCAGAGATATTTTTGTGTTCAAAGTGGTTCCCATGTTAAATCCAGATGGTGTGATTGTGGGAAATTACCGGTGTTCCTTGGCTGGAAGGGACTTGAACAGGCATTATAAAACCCTTCTGAAGAAATCTTTCCCTTGCATTTGGCACACCAGGAACATGATCAAAAGGTGAGACTGTATCTGTTGATCTTTCTGTGAACACTAGCATCACTAGCTCAAGATATCCCTATCTGATGGGGTATAAAGTCGCTTCTGTTATAAGAATGGAGTATGGTTTTGCAGACAGAGTTTTTACCAGTCTCTTTGCAGTCAAGCTGGTTTGTCGATTTTCAGATTTTTTTTTGAGTTGGAGTCTCACTCTCGCCCAGACTGGAGTGCAGTGGCCGCTCCCGGCCACCGCAGCCTCGACCTGCTGGGCTCCAGCGATCCTTCCGCCTCAGCCTTCCAAGTAGCCGGGATTACAGGCAGGCGCTACCACGCCCGGCTGATTTTTTTTTTTTATTTATTGTAGAGATGAGGTCTCACCGCCCAGGCGGGTCTCGAACCCACGGGCTCAGGCAATCCACTCATCTCAGCCTCCCAAAGGCGCGGGATTACAGGCTGAGCCACCGAGCCCAGCTGCTCAATTTTCAGATTTTTAACTTTTGTCTTTGGGTTGAAATTCAACATGCAAGTGAAACAACTGAATTGAGAAGGGGAGTTCATAGGTCTTCATGATGAGACTTGTGTAGTAATAATAGTGGTTAACAGTTAATCAATGCTTATGTGTAAAGTGACAGGTACTATGCTGGGTGCTTTAAAAATGTGATCCATTTGATCTTCACATTAAATGAATCATATGAGGTAGGCACAATCAATATCTCATGTTGTATGATAAATTGAGGACCAGAAAGGTTAAGTAACTTGCCTAAGTTCATACAGCTATTAAGTGACAGAGTAGACATTGAAACACAGACTCACCAGTAGCTTTTTGGCTCAGGCCTGTAATCCCAGAACTTTGAGAGGCGAAGGTGAGAGGATTGCCTAGCCCAGGGGTTCGAGACCAGCCTGGGCAACTTGGCAAGACCTCGTCTCTACAATAAATCAAAAATTAGCCAGGTGTGGTGGTACACGCCTGTGGTTCCAGGTACTTGGAAAGCTGAGGTGGAAGGATCGCCTGAGCCCAGCAGGTTGAGGCTATGATGGCCATGAGTGTGGCATTGCACTCCAGTCTAGACAACAGAGACTCTGACTCAATACACACATACATATAAATAAATAAATGCATACAAACATACTCACTCACTCACTCACTCTCTCTCTGGTTCCAGACTCTGAGTTCCTTATGTCATCTTATATTGCCTCTCATGGAGAGAGAATAACAAAATCAGTCAGCAGTTTTCGAGCCTATGTAAAAACATTGAAGACTATAGTATAATAGCAGCTACCTTAAATGAGCTTTTATTTATTTATTTATTTATTTATTTATTTTGAGTCGGCATCTCACTCTGTCGCTCAGGCTGGAGTGCAGAGGCATGCTCACAGCCACTGCAGCCTCGACGTGCTGGGTTTAGGTGGTCCTTCTGCCTTAGCCTTCCAAGTAGCTGGAACTACAGGTGTATACCACCATGCTGGGCTAATTTTTAAATCATTTTGTAGAGATGAGATCTCACTGTGTTGCCCAGGCTGGTCTCAAACTCTTGGGCTCAGGTAGTCCTCTCGCCTCATCCTCAAAGTGCTAGGATTACAGGCATGAACAACTGCACCAGCCTTTGTTATTTTTTTCTTTCCTGCAACTGCCCCAACTCTGCCTCATTCCCTCTCCTCATAGGTCTCTACACCAGGGTGGGCTTTTTCTCATCAGTTTTTTCCCCCACTTGCTTGTCAACTTAAACAAAGCCTATCCAATCAGAACTTTTAAACAAGTCCATTTCCATATCAGAACTTTTCCATTTT
Organism: Carlito syrichta; assembly: GCF_000164805.1. NCBI lineage: Eukaryota > Metazoa > Chordata > Mammalia > Primates > Tarsiidae > Carlito > Carlito syrichta. The sequence goes on from NW_007260117.1 coordinate 42,926, forward strand.
AAGTCCCTCTGACTGGCAGGGACAAGGCATGTTGTTGACATGTTTTCAGCAGTAGCTGAGGATGGAGATAGGGTCCACTGAAGGCCCTTGGAGCTGAGATTTTCTTAGGAAGGTGCCACAGCCCACGCAGCTGCCTTGAGGGTCCCGAGAGAGAACAGTAAGAGATTTAAGAAAAACACAGACATAAAGAAAAACTGGGGCCAGATGGGACACTTTCCTCTGATGGAGAAGTGACCCCAAACTAGCTTAGCATGTTTATTTTATAATCAGGCACAAGGGAAGTTGGAAGGGATTCAAGGTCTGTGAGGGAGCTATAACGGAATTATGTTGCTACCTAAAAGGCGAGCTGTTCCACAGTTACCTTGTTGTAGCTAAGGCTTTATCTGTACTGTGTGCACTGGATGTGTGGGCATCTGAGACACCGTTTCACGTAGCAGGCTGCATCCCTCGCAGCCTGCCTTTGGCTAGGATGCAGAGTTTCCAAGCAAAACCTTGCCTGCGAGCTTGGGGCCATTAAGCGAGACCTTGCCTTCGCTTGGGGCCTTTACTCTAGGCCTGCTACAGTGACCGTGCTTGTCTGCTCCCCACATTACATCCACTCCCGACAGGAAGGAAGATATCAACAGCTGTACTTACAGAAGAGACTCCTCCAAGTGACTTCTGATTATTTGCATGCATTTGGATGTCCACTGAGTCCTTTGTTTGCCCTCTTCAATAGACTTCTTGAAGAAAGAGAGGTTCTCTTGTACTGTGATTTCCATGGCCATAGCCGTAAGAATAATATCTTCTTGTATGGCTGTAATAACAACAATCGCAAGTACTGGCTTCATGAGCGAGTCTTCCCTTTAATGTTAAGCAAAAATGCACCAGACAAGGTAAGCACATAAAGTAATTTTCTAGCCTTGACTGAGGGACAAGGGAACTCACTGCTTCCTATTTGTAGTGTTTATTTGTTACTTTGTATCTCTTTTTATTATCTTTGGTAAATCCCAGAAACCTAACCTTCAAAAATTTAGAAAGGTGTGGCTTTAATTACGGTGTCAGGCAATTGCCTTGCTAAGCTGTGGTGTGGCATGTGCTCTTGGAGCTATGGCCAGGCCATGTTCCTGGCTTTGGCCCCCTCCCCACCTTGGGGAGGTGAGTCCCCTCTTTTTCTCTCTCTCTAATTTACTTCCTAAATAAACGATATTTTTCAATCTAAAAAAAAAAGAATTACTGTGTCCATCAGCTGATGAATAGATAAATAACATGTGATATGTCCACACAATGGGATGTCATTCAGCAATAGAAGGATTTAAGTACTGATACATCAGGACATGGGTGTACCTGAAATACGTTATGCCAAGTGAAAGGAGCCGGACACAGGAGACCACATATTATATGGCTCCATTATTTATTTATTTATTGGTTTATTTTTGAGTCGGAGTCTTACTCTGTCGCCCAGGCTGCAGTGCAGTGGCTGCTCCCGGCCGCCGCAGCCTCACCTGCTGGGCTCCGGCGATCCTTCCGCC
>NW_007260118.1:0-3845 GCF_000164805.1 Carlito syrichta
TTCCCATGTACATGTAGAGTTGGGTAGGTGTAGGATTGACTGGCAAACCCACCATGGAGCTTCAGTTGTATATCTGCTAACAAGCCTACACTGGAGGCAGATGACTGACCCTGTATTCTTAACTTCTTTGCCAGAGGCAAAGTTGTTCGTTTAGCCCATCCTTTCAGAAAGCTGTGTTTTCATGGGCTGAAGATTGAAAGGTTGGGGACTGCCGTCGATTGCTGCAGACGAGAAATATGGAAGTGGTAGCCCATAGACTGGAAGGCATTTCCAAAGTACTTAAGGAAATAGAGATACAACTTCCAGGACTCAGATTTTTAACCAGTCTCTCTCCTTGGGTATCTGAGTGCTTATGATGGTTTTTAAGGACTTGCTAGTTTATGTGGACCTGAATAAGGCACACTCTATATAGAGAAATTAATTGGATTTTATAATTTTGAATGTTTTAATCATTCTGGGAAGAGTATTCCCACTCTAGAATGTACATTTGTACTTTGACTTTTGTGCATTCTGCTTACCAAAATGTCATTCATTTTGGGGGGACTCCTATACTAGTTTATGGTAAGGGGAATCAATGTGACCTGCTTAAGTGATTCCAGTGCTATAGAATCAAGGTTATGGTAGTGCTCGCCTGTAGTTCCAGTCATATGGTGGACAGCTGAGGTAGAAGGATCACCAGAGCCCAGAATGTTGATGCTTGGGTGACTGCGAGTGTGCCCACTGCTCTCCAGTCTGGGAGATGGGGTGAGACTACAGTTCAAAAAAAAAAAACAAGGCTGCCCCTTTACATTGACACAGATTAGTCTCTGAACCAGATAATGACAATGAGGCAGTATATTTCTCTTAACTTGGTTTAGCTTATTAGGTTAGTTCCAATTCCGATAACAAAAGTTATTTCAGTCGTTAATAGGACTTTCAGTTCAGCCTTCAGGATAGGCAATTTGTGAGGATGAATTATTGTCAGGCTCTGCTAAACTATTGACTCTCACTAGTTCTTAGGGAACTAAGGTTGAGTTTTCCTGAAATATATCATAGGTTGGGAGAAGTGGAGATGAGAATGGTTAACTCCATCATTTTTAAATTGGGATCATATTTTAATTATATTAAGAAACAACATTTAACATACAGATAGCTGACTTTACCCCTGATTTTATTTGTTTTCTTCCTTTGTGGGGTTGCCCAGGTATGAACCACTAGGTTTTGATTTTGAATAAATGAACCCACTCATTTTTGTCATATATTTTTACTCTAAAGGCTTTCTGGCAAACTGAGTAGTGAACACTCACAATCTACACCAGATGATAATGGCACCAAGGTAAATTGATCTTTTGAGGAATGAATATTCTTTATCTGAATCTAGTTTGTGTGTTATTATTTACTCTGAAAACCAAGCAGCATTCTATCATCATTGCTATATGTTTGTAGTAGGTCAGACAAAAACATTTGACAGTAATATGAGTGTTGGGTTCCTAATCTTAGTTTTTACTTTGGCAGATAACAAAGGATTGATCAAAACTTTAAGAGGGTGGAGGCTGGAAAAATAACAGGTTGGAAAATACTAGTGACAGGAAAATAATATGAAAAAAAGCTTTCCCACCATAGAGGACATATTAAATTTTGTCAAGATTAATTTGAATAAGTCTTCTTACTGTGAGTTCTAAGTTAGACTAATATGACTTTTATCATACTTATGCCTCGATGAATCTTTAATGGATCTGCATACTCATGATTGTCATCATGGAATCTCTCTGATGCCTTTCAGTTTCACAACTACACAACACAGAGCACAAAATTTTTGTTTCCTGGACACATCTCTTTTTTTGGAATTATATCATTTCTAGGAGAATGTTTTTTCTCTACTTTTATTCTTACTTCTGTAATTAGATGAAAATAATACAAGAAATTATATAAATTTAGCTGGGCACAATGGTTCATACCTATAGTCCCAGCTACTCAGTTACCCTATGTGAGAGAATTTCTTGAGCCCAGGAGGTCAAGACCAGCCTGGGCAACATAACAATACCTCATTGCTGATTTTTAAAAAGGAAAAAAAATGTAGAAATTTATAAAATTGGATCCCTTTCTCAATTCATATTACAGAAGATTTCTCTGTGTTTTCCTATTTTATTAAGCACACATTTTAAACTCTTCATCTAATTGAAGAATACATGTTTTGTTCAAGATGGCAACCAGGTCTTGAAGCAGATACTCTTAAATAATCATATGGTAAAGACTTTAATTTCAGAAGATTTTGCATCGTGTGTGTGTGTGTGTGTGTATATATATATATATATTTTTTTTTGAGATGGAGTCTCACTCCATTGCCCAGGCTGGAGTGCAGTGGCACACTCACAGCTACCCCAGCAGTGATTTGCTGGGCTCCTGTGATCCTTCTGCTTCAGCCTTCCAAGTAGCCAGAATTACAGGCATGCACTACCACAAAGGGAAACATTTTGCTTATGGGGGAAGATGAAACTAAAAACAGAAGTGCTAAAAGGCATCCACATTGACAGTAAGAAAAGTGTCTCAATAGGTGTATTGCATCAATCGGAGAGTACTGTGAAGGTCACTGAAGCTTTAAAATGTAAGAGTAATTACCCCATTTTTAATCAATAAATTTATTTTTTTGAGGTCCACCTTATATCATTTGAAAGCAATCTTTTTGAGTTGTCTCTCCCCCTGCCCTGTATTCCTCTATCTTGATGTTGCCGACAGGGGCGCTCTTGCAGTCTGTATTTGTGATGACTTAACTCACCTGCTACTTTGGATGGATCCCCATTGTGTGAAAGGAAAGTTCCTTTTCTGATATGATTCATGTGTCAGCTTCGGCCTGATGTCTTGTCTTGTCACTCCACATTATTTCATGTGATTTTGTTCCAGTTTGACTACATCATGTTGCCACCCCTCTTTTGCTATGTTGTTTCAGGCCTCATCCTTTTGCTCATGCTACCCAATCTAGAAGCTTTTCACACCTTCACTTTTTACTTTGTGTGTCATTGAGCATATGGCCCTAACTTTGCAGCATTACCTGAGCTTCCCAAGTAGAACTGACTGTTCTCGCTTTTGTTCCCTTACTGCATTTTGTCCATTTTAATTGTAGATCCTGTGACTTATTCTTTATTTTTAATTTTTCTATATCTTTACCTTCACTTGAATATGAGGCAGCATCTGACTTGTAGTTATGTATTCACTTCTTCAAGGATAGTGCCTATGATTTATGAAACACAGTAAATATTTGCCATCTTGCTGACTGACAGAGTGGGTGAGGGAGTGAAGAAATACATGTTTTCTGATGTTGTTTTTTCTTTTTGTTTTTATTTTCATTTTGTTTTTAATAGGAGGGAGCAACCAAGTCAGCAAGTGGAACAATAGAAAATGGTATTGGTATTATTGAATGTGCTCCACAAGAGCAAACAATGACAATTTTATTTTTGTGCACAAAAATTACCAAGGTGGTGAGTTAGTAAATACCTCTGAAAATTGTTCTGTGAGTAAATCCTATTATATACCAAAACTGATTAATGTTTTCATACCCAAATACAATGTTCATTTTTTTATAAACATATTTTTATTATAAAATTGTAGGGTACAATTAAGGGTTAAGTATACAAATGTGTATCATTTAGTCACCCTTGTTAATAAGGGGTGTCTCCCCATCCCCAGACAGATATTGACTTAAACAATGTTCATTTTTTTTTTTTTTGAGTTGGAGTCTCACTCTGTTGCCCAGACTGGAGTGCAGTGGCTGCTCTCGGCCACCGCAGCCTCGGGCCTCCTGGGCTCCAGCGATCCTTCTGCCTCAGTCTTCCCAGTAGCTGGAACTACAAGTGCGCTACCACGCCCGG
>NW_007260119.1:0-2817 GCF_000164805.1 Carlito syrichta
GAGATACGGAACCTCAATGTGACTTTGGACCAAATGGACTTAATTGATACCTACAGAACACTCCATCCAAAGACCATAGAATACACATTCTACTCATCACCACATGGGACATATTCTAAGATCGACCACATACTCGGCCATAAATCAAGCATAAGCAAATTTAAAAGGACCGAAATTCTACCAAACACCTTCTCGGACCACAGTGGAATAAAAATAAACGTTGACACCAACAAAGTCCCCCCAAAACCCACAAAGACATGGGCACTAAACAGCATGATGCTAAACAACTCCTGGGTCAATGACAAAATCAAAACAGGGATCAAAAGATACCTGGAAACAAATGAAAATGAAGAAACATCTTACCAAAATCTCTGGGATGCCCTGAAAGCTGTAGTAATAGGGGAATTTATATCCCTACAAACACACATGAAGAAAATGGAAGGAATAGAAATTCACAACCTAACAAGCCACCTAAAGAAGCTGGAAAAGCAAGACCACAAAAACCCTAATTTCAGCAGAAGAATCCAGATCACCAAAATAAAAGCCCAAATCCAGGACATAGAAGACAAAAAGATAATACAAAAAATCAATGAAACAAAAAGCTGGTTCTTTGAAAGGATAAACAAGATTGATGGTCCCCTAGCTAGACTGACCAAGAAAAAATGAGAAAAAAACCAAATAAGTACAATCAGAAACACAAAAGATGAAGTCACATCTGACCCTGAAGAAATACAAAAGATCATTAGAGACTACTACGTACACTTGTATGGAAACAAACTTGAAAATCTTAAGGAAATGGAGGGCTTTCTGACATCACACAACCTACCTAGGTTGGAACAAGAAGAAATTGAGACCCTAAATAGACCAATAACAATCAAGGAAATCGACTACATAATAAGAAAACTTCCTACAAAAAAAATCCCTGGTCCAGATGGCTTTCCAGCAGAATTCTACAAGACATTCAAGGAGGAGCTGATACCAATTCTACTGAAGGTATTCCAGGTGATTGAAAAAGATGGAACTCTCCCCAAATCGTTTTATGAGGCCAACATCACATTGGTACCCAAGCCAGGTAAAGATCCAACAAAGAAAGAACTACAGACCAATATCTTTAATGAACATAGATGTTAAAATTCTCAACAAGATCCTAGCAAACCGGATTCAGCAATACATCTCAAAAATCATCCACCATGACCAAGTAGGCTTCATTCCTGGGATGCAAGGCTGGTTCAACATTCGTAAAACCATAAATGTAATTAAATACATCAACAGATGTCAAAACAAAAACCACATGATCATATCATTAGATGCAGAAAAGGCTTTTGACAAAATCCAGCACCCCTTCTTGATAAAAACCCTTGAACATCTAGGCATACGGGGAACATACCTCAAAATAGTAAAAGCCATCTACGAGAAACCCACAGCCAGCATACTCCTAAATGGACAAAAATTGGAACCAATTCCCCTGAAAACTGGAACTAGACAAGGATGCCCACTCTCACCCCTCCTGTTCAACATAGTATTAGAAGTCCTAGCTAGAGCAATCAGAGAAGAGGAGGCAATCAGAGGTATTCAAATAGGAAAAGAGGAAGTCAAGTTATCTCTCTATGCAGATGATATGATTGTGTACCTTGAAAACCCAAGAGAATCTGTCAAAAGCCTCCTTACATTGATAAAGGCCTTTGGCAAAGTCTCAGGATGTAAAATAAATGTACAAAAGACAATCGCATTTCTCTACACCAATAATAAACAACCAGAATCCCAAATAAAAAACACAATTCCATTCACAATAGCCACAAAAAGAATGAAATACCTTGGCATCTTCCTAACCAGAGACGTGAAAGACCTTTACAATGAAAATTACAAAACAGTGCTCAAAGAAATCAAAGCTGACCTGAACAAGTGGAAAAATATCCCATGCTCATGGATCGGAAGAATCAACATTGTGAAGATGTCCATCTTACCTAAGGCAATCTACAAATTCAATGCAATACCCATTAAATTACCAACAACATTTTTCTCAGACCTAGAAAAAACAACACAGGAATTCATATGGAAACACAAATGTCTAAGAATAGCCAGAACAATCCTCAGCAAAAAAACCAAAGCAGGTGGTATCACAATATCAGACTCCAAACTTTACTATAAAACTACAATCATCAAAACAGCTTGGTATTGGTACAGGAACAGGCATATAGATCAATGGAACAGAATTGAGATTCCAGAAGCAAAACCTCAATTTCTCAACCAACTCATCTTCGACAAAGCCCCCACCACCTACCACTGGGGAGAGGAGAACCTATTCAGTAAATGGTGCTGGGAAAACTGGCTGACCACATGCAGAAGATTGAAACAGGACCCCTATCTATCCCCTATCTATCCCCATGCATAACTCCAAATGAAGATTGAAACAAGACCCCTATCTATCCCCATGCATAACTCCAAATGGATCAGAGACCTAAATGTAAAACCTCAAACCATAAGAACCTTAGAAAAGGAAGGAAATACCCTCATGGAAATCAGAACTGGCATCCAATTCCTGCACAAAACCCGAAATCCACAGGTCATAAGAGAGAAGATAGACAAGTGGGACCTTATTAAACTGACAAGCTTCTGCAAAGCCAAAGAAACCATCAAGAGAGCAGGGAGACAGCCTACAGACTGGGAAAAAGTATTTGCCAACTCTAGGTCTGACAAAGGCTTAACACCCTGGATCTACAAGGAACTGAAACGTACTGAAAAGAAGAAAACAAACAACCCCATTATAAAATGGGCAAAAGATATGAACAGACACTTCACAAAAGAAGACATCCGAGC
>NW_007260119.1:2837-6123 GCF_000164805.1 Carlito syrichta
AACTCCAGTCAGAATGGCAATTATCAACAACCCAAAAAATAACAGCTGCTGGAGAGGGTGTGGTGAAAAGGGAACACTTCTACACTGTTGGTGGGAGTGTAAACTAGTGCAACCTCTGTGGAAAGCAGTGTGGCGATTCCTAAAAGCTCTAAAAATCGACCTTCCATATGATCCCGCAATCCCCCTACTGGGAATATACCCTGAAGAACTCAAATCACTCTATAAAAAAGATACCTGCACACGTATGTTTATCGCAGCGTTGTTCACAATAGCAAGAACCTGGAAACAACCATGCTGCCCATCAAAAGAGGACTGGATTAAAAAAATGTGGTACATATACACGATGGAATACTACACAGCCATAAAAAAGAACAAAATCATGAATTTTGCAGCAACCTGGATGGAACTAGAGTCTATAATACTGAGTGACCTCTCACAGAAACAAAGATCTGAGTATCACATGTTCTCACTCATATAATGGACCTTGAATATCCAATGTAATACTATAAGAAAATGACTGACGGTACTGGGAAACTATGGAGGGGGGATGGGATTAACAGTGGCAAATATCTGTCTGGGGATGGGAAAACACCTCTTATCAACAGGGTGCCTGAATGAAATGTAATTGTACACCTAACCCTTAACTGTACCCCACAAAACCATAATAAAAAATATTGATTAATAAAAAAAAAATCAAAAAATTCACTGGGCATGATGGCTTGTGCCTGTAGTCCCAGTTACTCTGGAGGCTGAGGCAGAAGGCTCGCCTGAGCCCAGGAAATTGGAGGCTATAGTGAGGCATGATCCTGCCACTGCATTCTAGCCTGGGCGACAGAGTAAGACTCCGACTCCCGAAAAAAAAAAAAGAGTGGAGGATGACCAAAGAGATGACGACACAGTTAGTCACTCTTCCCACTCACACACTCGAGGAGAAATGCAAAATTATTTTTAAATGCAAGAAAGTAACTACCTGGCAACGTAAGTGCAAAGCTTCGACATTCCGTATCATCCTCATTTCTGATCCTCCAGTTGAGCGGACTTAAACTCTCGTGAGAGGGTGGAGAAATGAAACTAGACAAGAAGTGAGAACATGGCGGCAGGCACAGGGGACATCAGGCAAACCCTTACAGATTCACAGAAGAATCCTCTGGGCATTCTTGCAGGAGCCAAGACTGTCTCTGGAACAATCCGGCTGATGGAAACCACAAAATGCCTGGCAGGAAGCCAACTTCAGCGAGGGCGAGGGACAAGTTGCCCTCATTCTGGAGAGTCTGGGCTCACCCCCGGCCTGGCCCGCCAGGGGCAGGAGTGTGAATAAGCCAAGACGGTCCTCGTCTCTGCTCGCCTGCCCATGGCCCCATGATCCTCCCCTTCTAGCCCGATGGCGTTCTGTTTGCTGCTCCCACGCCTTCTCCTCCACCCTCACTCAGCAACTTATATCCCACTTGCTGGGAGCATGGCAGCTACCAGGCCACCCACCGCCACGGTTCCTGGAGGCAACATGACCAGAGTCACACTGCCCTGGCGCTGGAGGTCCAAGTCCCTCGGCTGTTGCCGGGCCGTCCGGTCTCGAGGGCTGCACTTCTGTCCCGTGCAGGGTCAGCCGAGGTGGGCCTCACTGCCAGGCCACGGGAAGGCGCAGGTCACCAGGGCATCACCTCTCTCCACTGTCCTCCACCGCCCACGGCCTCCGTCCTCCTCTCACTCAGCCAGTCCTCGCGTCTGGTTTGTCCTCCTCACCTTCAGTCTCAGTGGAGATGTCTCTTCTCCAGAAAGCCTCCTCTGCCTGGACGGATTCAACACCCCCCGAGTGCGGGACGCCTTTGTCACTGGGCATTTGTCATGCCGACTTAGGATCCAGGGATACTCAGTAAATCAGTTCCCAGCACACCTGGCACTGAGCAGGTGCTCCGTGCGTTGAATGAATGAATGGACATCTGCTCACGTACCGGCTAGCTCTGTGGAGACCGTGACTGTCTAGTTCCCCACTTACCCTCAGCAGCCGGCCCTGTGCTTAGGCGATGCTGAGCACCCAGGGACTGTCATGAACTGATGGAGCGAGGTCTTGCCTCTGAGCTGCTACGGACCATGTTCTGACATGCTTGTTGCAAAGTGAAGAAGTGAGCCCCGGCCTTTTTAGACTATCAGGTGGAGGTGGGGGCCATAGCAAAATGGAGAAAACCTCTGGAGGGCAGCCCCCCAGGTCTGGGAGAGTGGGCCTCTCTTTTCAACCACAGTATTCACGTTCTAGGGATTCTCATCCTGGGGCTCGTGGGCAGGGCTTCAGAAGGCCCCTGAATCCTCTGACCCTTAACTCACACCTCCATGTGATGTATGTGCATGCTTTTCTGGATGGGCAACGTGGCTTTCAATGGGTCTCAAAGGACCGTGGCACAGAGTCCTAGCTCTGGACTTGTGTCAGTGTGGAAGCCACCAGATATGGTGATTTACATTTAAATTTCAGTGTCTCAGGAACGTACACTAAAGGACCGTGTCAAGAGCTCGACTGCCACCACCCACAGGACAGCCCAGATACAGAGCATCTCTGCCACTGCAGAAAGTTCGACGGGACAGAGTTTCTCTGCATTGGTGGCGTTATCAATGCCATGTACGGATTGCAACAATAACCTGAAATTCCAGCCGGGCGTGGTGGTTCATGCCTGTAATCCCAGCACTTTGGGAGGGCGAGGTGGAGGATCGCTTGGGCCCAGGAGCTGCAGAGGGTCCTCGACATGGTGGGACCTCGTCTCGGCTAAAAAATAAAAAAAAATCTGTCTGGCCTGTTGGCGCACACTTTTAGTCCCAGCTACTCGGGAGGCTGAGGCAGAAGGATTGCCTGAGCCCAGCACGTGGGAGCTGCCATGAGCCGGAATCAGGCCACTGCACTCCAGCCTGGGCGACAGAGCGAGACCCCGACTCAAAAAAACAACCATCAACAAAACTGAAATCCAGATTTCTTCGGGCACAGGACTGTCTGCCAGCGAAGGGTCTGCAGCCCCCCCGAAGCTAGAACGCACCAGGCTGCTCTCTTTGGAGGGGACCCCGCCGCGCTGAAGTCCCCGCGTCGCCCTCCTGGCGTAGGAGTCCGCGACCCTCTTTTCTGGGGACCTCGCCCAGCCTGGCCTCCTCCCGGTCTCCCGTGTTTGCCACGACTACGGGTGTTGCCGAGGGGTGAAGCGGGGTCCGAGCACATCCCGGGGCAGGGTCTGCAGCTGACGCCGAGGGACGGGGTGGGGAACGCTGGACGAGGGCGGGAACGCTAGCCCCAACATCCGTGGCCGGACAA
>NW_007260119.1:6973-11214 GCF_000164805.1 Carlito syrichta
CCCCCTCCTCGCCCGCCCCTCCCAGTTGCATCTGGAGACAGAAAGTAGCAAAGAGTTTGTGCCCGGGCCTTTTCCTATTGCGAGCGCTCCCTCTCCAGTTCCTCTCTCCTCCCTGTTCCCTGGGGGGAGGGGTCTTGAGACCCTTGCCGAGAAGCTCCCAGGGCCTAGCATAATGGATGTAAGATTACGCGAGGCCGAGGCCCGCCTCCTCCGGGGCCAGCGCGGGGCCTTCTCGCCTTTCGCCTAATCGCCCTGTAAAGCCGGTGTCAGGACATAAAAATCCAGTTAAGAAGTGGGACCAGTTGGGGTAGGATGGGAGGGGGCGGGAGTGGAGACGGGTCTTCCTAATTCCGTTCCGGTGGATGTCTTCAGAGGGGCCGGGTGCTTGGGCAACTGATTTGAGGGGGGCAGGAAGCGAGAGGGTGGCTGTGGGGGTGCGTTTTCAATGTCACTGTCACAGGCAGATGAGTTGGGAACCAAACGTGGGAAGCAGGTCTCTGGTGGGCCCTTCCCAGGGCACTGTGCAGAGTTACATGGAAGTCCTTGCACAGATGGGTCAGCAGACAGGCCAGGTTGGGGGGTGGGGGGCGCAGCAGCCAAGAGGGACCCAGCAGCCCTTCCCACCCACTGGTGCCAACTCTCCCGGAACCTGGGTCCTGGTCCTGGGGGTGGAGGAGCTGCGTGTTCTACTGCTTTAAAAAGAACACAGCCCTGCCTGTGCACCTGGGGCCACCCAGGCCAGGTGTTTCTCTAGAAAGTGAGGATAAATTATACCTATTGAGAAGGTGCACTGTCTGCCTGCCCTGATCAAAAGATCTTTGAACTTCAAAGTCACCTTGAAACAATGACCCTTTATCTTCGAGAACTTTCTCTTGCTTAGGATTTAACAATGGGGCCATTGATGAGTACAGTCTGTTGTATTGTCTGAAGGCTCTTGGAGACAGATTGCAGCCGCATTGTCCCTGGAGAGGTTTCAGGGTTTGGTGGGGGGGGACTCTAGTATGTAGCCCCAGCTTCTAGTCAATGCCCTACTCATTAATAGCCCCGTGATGAGAGCAAGAGCCGTTGAGTTGGCCTGGGTTTGATCCTTGAATCAATACCTTGACTTCACTCATTTAGTCATGCAACAAACATCTGCATGGCTGCTGTGCACCAGGCACCACTTTTGTCCCTGGCAGGTACAAAGGTGAAACCCTAGGCACTAGGCCTCCAAGGGCTTAGAATCAAATGTGGGGGAGAGAGGCCCGGCGGACTCCACGTATAATGGCCGTGGCTATGACCTGTAAAAACTGCAAGTCTGGGAGAAGGAGCCCCATGAGGCTTTGGACTTGAGAGAGAACCTTGGGGTTAGGGGATGTCAGAGCTGACAGGTGACCAGGGAGGCTGCCAGGTGTACCATGGGAGAAGGCGGTCCCGGAAAGAGGAGAGCCCATCTACGAAACTTTCACAACCTGTTCTGGGGCATGAGGGACTTAGGGCCGGGAAGAAGTGAGAGGCAGATGCAGAGGGGAAACCAAGGCCCAGCGGGAAGGACGTGGTAAGATGAAGATGAGGTGTTATCCCATCAAAGTGTCATGAGCCCCAAAACTCATCAGGAAAGACTGTAGTTGGGCAGAGACTGAGGCACGGATGGGAGCCCCGGGCTGGGAAAGGCCATAAACGCCAGGGCTGGGCTGTCCCCGGCAGCAGAGGTTGAATCCTGGCTGGAGTGGGAGGTGGAACTGGCACCTCTCGCTCCGGACTTGGCATGGGGCAAGGAGAGAGGCAGATGGAGAGGACACCGGGTCTCTGGCCTGAGTCCCCGGTTGGGTGGGGGACACACTGTACACCTGGAAGGGAAGTCAGGGTAGTGGTGGGCAGGGGTGTTGGAAGCTGTGGATCTAGTCTAGACGGGGTGCAGCTGTGAGAAGCCACCCCTCTGTCCACCCGTCCTGTTTCAGCAGTCCTCCCCAAATCCGGGCTGCTGAGGGACCAGCGTGGCTGGTCTCGGCAATGTGGACATCCCTACCTGAAAATATAACAGCTCCAAGGCCCTAGAGACCCCAGGCTAGAGGGTTGCAAAGAGGGAATCAGTCTCTGTGCAGTCACACACAGGCCACGCAGTCTTAGGAAAAATGCAGGTGACTTACCAACAGCTAAATATTGAGCGATTTCACACGCAGACCCGATTTCTGGTTTCTCTTGACACCTTTATGTCCACATGGCAGTCATCATCACAGCAGAGCTGGGCAGCCTTGTTTGGTGGCTGACAGGGGACCTCCAAGCGATTACGGGTTCTGTGTGGAGCTTTGCTCATTCTGTCACCTGCTGTTGGTTACTGAGCTCCCCATCACCCCTGATCTAGATGACTCGTGCGTGAGGTAGGACACACATTCCTCACACCGTTCTTTGTGAGGTGGGCGTTCCCGTTGACAGATGGGGAAACTGATGCTCAGAGCGTCAAGTCGCACTTGCCCAAGATCACACAGGTACTGGGGACCAGGGCCGGGACGAGGGTGCAGGCATTGTGGTGCAAGCCCACATCCTGGCTGTCTTTTCCAGTAGCTCACTTGTGAGAGTCTTAGGTTGAGCTCATACTTATCTTTCCAACAAACGGTGATGGCACCCTCCCAGGGGTCAGGCTGAGCTAGTCCTGGGTGTGTATTGAGCCAAGATCAGACGCTGTCCCCTCCACAAAAGGGGGTTCAGTCAGATGTTGGCAGGCCTCTGCTGGCCTGAGAGCCAGCTCCTCAGTTGGCTTTGGGTGACCCATGGGCATGTCACCACTGTGTCCCCATCTACCTGGCATGCAATAGGCAGGCTCAACACTGTCCATGTTGGAAGAATTCTGCTGTGTCTGCCTGTGACACCCTGGGGGAAACTTGAAGATACTTGAAGCTTAGTCTTTCAGCTCGAGAGCTGTCCAGGCTCTCGAATGAACAGATGCTTTAAAGCTGTTGCGGGTTGGGCGCAGTGGCTCTGCCTGTAATCCCAGCATTTTGGGAGGCCGAAGCAAGAGGACGGCCTGAACCCAGGGGTTTGAGACCAGCCCAGGCAACTTGGCAAGACCTCGTCTCTACAATAAATCAAAAAATTAGCCGAACGTGGTGACACATGCCTGTAGTTCTAGCTACTGGGAAGACCGAGGTGGAAGGATCACCTGAGCCCAGCAGGTCAAGGCTGCGGTGAGCTGTGATTATGCCCCTGCACTCCAGCCTGGGTGAGAGAGTGAGCTTCCGACTCAAAACAAAAAACAATAAAACTGTCGTGATGTTTCCACATCCTGGGAGAGGAACTTGGGTTCCCTGGGCTCAGGTAGGAGGGGGAGACTGTGATTACTCACTCACCCTGCTCCTATACATCCCAAAAACCGTCAGAGGAGATTCTATCCATCAAAGAATTTGTCCATCACTACCAAACCGTATTTGTGAAGAACTCATGAATTCATTTCCCCTTTTAAATTCATCAACGATTAACTACCCTTCAGAACTTCTGTGGACAAATAAGAACGTTTACCACTGAAGTTGGTAGAATCTAACCCCAAACAAAGAAACAAAATTAACCTGGATGAGCTCATCCCAGGCAAATGGAGTTTTTTAAACATTGCCAAGAGCTTGCGAGCATTGGAGTTCCCCCAGGGATGGCCTCCCTAGCCGGGGACCCTCTGGCCTAGAGGAGGATGATGGCAAGTTCCCCGGCCTAGTTTTCTCCAGACTGGTGTTCAGGGTACCTCAGTGGAGTCGAGTGGGCGATTTCTGGAAGCTGGATCAGCCATGGATCTGGCGACAGTGGTGGCACAGGGATCTTTACCCTAGGGGCAGAGGGTTTAGGGTCTCGCAGCTGCCCGGCTGGTCAGGCTCCTTGGCAGTGTCTGCGACGTCCAGACATGTCCTCTGCTACTCCAGGCTATATCAGGGCTCTCTTCCTGCTGGGACTGAAAAGTTTTTGAGTCCAAGGTGGTGGTATTTTTTTTTAACAGAGAACTCACTTATCTTTTGGTTGATATAGAATGTTCCACTTTTGCCGGGCTCAGTGGCTCAGCCTGTAATCCCGCGCCTTGGGAGGCTGAGGTGAGTGGATTGCCTGAGCTCACGGGTTTGAGATCCCGCCTGGGCAACTTGGTGAGACCTCATCTCTATAATAAATCAAAAAATTAGCCGGGCGTGGTAGCGCACACCTGTAGTTCCAGCTATTTGGAAGGCTGAGGCGGAAGGATTGCCGGAGCTCAGCAGGTCGAGGCTGTGGTGACCGGGAGCGACCAC
>NW_007260119.1:11236-50558 GCF_000164805.1 Carlito syrichta
ACCACTGCACTCCAGTCTGGGCAACAGAGTGAGACTCCAACTCAAAAAGAAATTTTTTTTTAATAAAAAAAATTTTTAAAGAATGTTCCACTTTTTGCTTTGGATCTGGAACCAGGTGATGTGAGTTCCCACGCCAGTGAACCAAATTCTAGCTGCATGTTCTTGGAAGAGTCGGTCACTTCTCTGGGCCTCAGTTTCCCTTACTCCGAAGTGAGGGAGCTGGACTAGTCGGGGAAAATGAGCAGGCCTCATCCTATGGATCACACATGGAAGTTGGTGACATCTTCAGAGTATGGTGCTGAACCTGATGCCATCGGGTCTCTCTGGAGGTCTGGTGTCACCTCTAGGTTTATCAGGACAGAGGCGGGTAATCCCATAGTGGTGTCTGCTGTCGGCACTGGTCCGGGGGAAACATATCAGTCATGGAAGGATAAAGTTTAAGGTCCTTTCCAGACCAGGCGCAGTGGCTCATACCTGTAATCCCAGCACTTTGGGAGGCTGAGGTGTGAGGGGCGCTTGAGCCCAGGAGACCAGACTGGGCAACATAGAAAGACTTGGTCTCAACAAAAAAATCAGCTAGGTGTGGTGACACACACTTATGGTACCAGCTACTCAGGGGACTGAGGCAGAAGGATTGCCTGAGCCCAGGAGACCAGCCTGGCCAATGTAGTGAGACATTGTCTCTACCAAAAAATAAAAAAATTAGTCAGGCATGGTGGCATGTTCCTGTAGTCCCAGCTACTCTGGAGACCAAGGCAGGAGGATTGCCTAAGCCCAGGAAGTTGAGGCTGTGGCGAACTGTGATCATGCCACTGCACTCCTGCCTGGGCGACAGAGCAAGGCCCTGACTCAAAACAAAACAAAACAGCCATATCCATTCCAGCACCTGGGATCACTGATTCGACTTCAGCTCTTCGTGCATCTTAGATTGTGCAGGTGTTTGCTCTTCTGCTGGCCGGGATCACGCAAGCCTTGATCGTAGGTATGTGGACTTGTTTCATTTTTACTACAGGAAGATTGTTGACCGCATCGACAGCGATGGAGATGGCTTTGTCACCACCGAGGAGCTGAAAACCTGGATCAAACGGGTGCAGAAGAGATACATCTATGACAGCGTCGCCAAGGTCTGGAAGGATTATGATCGGGACAAAGACGACAAGATCTCCTGGGAGGAATACAAGCAGGCCACCTATGGGTATTACCTAGGTAAGGGGGCTGTAGGGGCCTGGGCCACACACTTCCCGCGGGAGACTCTCTGCCCTCTCTCGAGACCCACCCACTGCAGGGAGATGTCACAGTCCCTGCGAGTGGTACCCTCCCTCTGCTTGCTCAGAACACACAGAGTTCCTGACTCCAGGTGAAGTCACAGGCGTGAGGAATTAACACAGAATCCCCGAGGTCACCCCTGACTCTACCTGTTCTCAGAGGCACACAGAGAAGAGAGCAGGAGGGAGTGTGTCTGCACTGCAGGCTCACATGCCGCCTGGTGTTGGATAGCAGGGATTGAGTGGGCCGGGGCAGTCAGGGGAGGCTTCCCGGAGAGGGTGATGTGGGAGCCAGTCCTCAAGGGATGGATTTGTCATGGGGAGAGAGAGACACCTGTGAGGAAGGTGAGTCCATCGGAAAGGCAGAGCTGCGACCATGCATCCAGCACTGGGAGGGGCTTGGATGAAAGACAGATGGACTAGGGAACGAGGGAGGAGTGAGGTGTGAAGGGTGGGGTGCAGACCTCCTGGGCACAGGGTGAAGGTGACAGAGGAACGGGCTGGGGGAAACACAGGAGGTACCCACGGCCAGAGTCAGGGTATCTCAAAAGTCAGACAGGACCCTTCAGACAAGGAACTGAGGGAACCAGCTAGCCTTGTGCATTCTAGAGCGCAGAACAATATGGTGGAAGCTGAACTGTGGAGAGAAGGGTGGCGTCAGCATGGTCTCCAGCCTGTGCCTGCTGTCGAGGCCCAGACCATGGGGTGGTTTGAAGGGCCCCGTACTAAAGGCATTCGGAGGTAGATATTTTCAGGATCTCAGTAGGCCAGACCCCGGTCTCCCATGAGCATGTACCACCGGCCACGAAGCAGGGGTGATCTGGGAGGCAGTGCCCTCCTCAGCAGCACGGTGTAAACCTTGGCATCCACCCTGCAGGAAACCCTGCGGAGTTCCAAGACTCCTCGGATCACCACACCTTCAAGAAGATGCTGCCACGTGATGAGAGGAGGTTCAAGGCCGCAGACCTCGACGGAGACCTGACGGCCACACGCGAGGAGTTCACTGCCTTTCTGCACCCAGAGGAGTTTGAGCACATGAAGGAAATTGTGGTTCTGGTAAGATATAGGAAGGTCCTGGGCCGGGAAAAGACCAGGGAGTGAGGTGTCCCTGAATCATGTCCCTTCCTCCAGAATGCTTCCAGCCGGAAGGGAATGGGGGCAGAACTCTGATGTGGAATGCTCTAGAAGAGCTGTCTACCCAGTGGATCAGCCAGCACAGGCTAGCCTGAGCTGCTGTAACAAGTAGCCCCAGGCATGGGCACCGGGCACAGGCACATGGGTCTCCCAGGCAGTTCTCCTCTAAGTACTGTCCAGTACCCATACCATATCCCTCTTTCTCACTCCGCCGTTTTGTGGCTTCAAGGTCATCTTGGCAACAGCCAACTGGCAGGCAAAGGAAGAGAGGGACTGGGAAGACAGATCTCTTTCATTCAGTGGCCCCGCCGAGATACACGGGGAGGCAGGAGATGTGGTTTAGACACGTGTCTAGAAAGAGTAGGGCTTAGTGCGCACCTAGGTGGTCTCTCTGCCCCATGTTTCAGCTCTCGGGGAATCGGAAGCAGACTCTGAAATGGAAGGTGCCGAATTGTTAAAACAGTACGGAAACTCACAGGAAAGATTATGTCTGTTGCTGGGTCGGGTGGCTCATGCCTACAATCCCAGTACTTTGGGAGGCTGAGGCGAGAGGACTGCTTGAGCCCAGGAGTTTGAGACCAGCCTGGGCAGCATACTGAG
The DNA here is from genome assembly GCF_000164805.1 of Carlito syrichta. Classification (NCBI taxonomy): domain Eukaryota; kingdom Metazoa; phylum Chordata; class Mammalia; order Primates; family Tarsiidae; genus Carlito; species Carlito syrichta. The sequence goes on from NW_007260119.1 coordinate 14,236, forward strand.
ACCTCATCTCTACAAAAGAATTTAAAAATTAGCCAGGCATGGTGCTTTGCGCCTGTAGTCCTACCTCAGGAGGCTGAGGCAGGAGGATTGCCTGATCCCAGGAGGTCGAGGCTACGGTGAGCTATGATTGTGCTCTAGCCTGGGCAACAGAGTGAGATCCCCACTCAAAAAAAAAAAAAAAAAAAAGATCATGGCTGGAAAGTACCTCTGCCGAGGGACAGTGACTGGATCGGACATGGCTGTGAGGCTGTGTCAGGCCTCAGGGTGTCACTGCTTCCTGTAATGTCCTGTTGGGTCCTAGCTATCTTCATTTTCCTTGACAGCTAAGGAAAGGCCAGCACCTGTTTCCAGGCAGATGCCCCAAGCCATTTCCCTGCTGCTTCAGTGCTGGGAGTGGGTGGCTGGAGCTTGTGTTTCCAATCAGCTCAGGTGGTCTTGGTGACCCAGCTGGCGAGGAGTCCACTCCTGCCTCAGGCTTCATCCTCAGGACCACCATGACCCAAGGGGCTGGGCTGTGCCTAAGAATTCCTTCTCTTTACCACCCAACATCTGCCACGAAACAGCGCATTTGCAGAGGGCAATGTGGATGGGGACTTATCCACAGCAGGTTCCCTGCCTTTGAACTGGCTCTCTGTGCTCGGATTGGCTATTCCTGTGAGTGGCTATAAACTCGGTTAATGACTGACCCTAGCAGAATACCCAATCAAGGGGTCCAGTGCGCCAAATACAGAGTAAATACATTAAAAAGCCTGATGCCTTTTATTTTTCAGTTGCTCGTTGTTTACTATTTCCCTGACACCAACTCAGTGTTCATGATCCAGTTGGCACCGGAGACTGTGTCCGTGGTCATGTAATCAAGTGGTTCTCACACGGGGTTCTAGCAGGCTCTCTAGGGTGCTTTGGCTAAGGTGGAAGATTGGATGGCTGGCAGGACTTTCTGATACCAGAGCACATCTGGCTGCAGGTGCATCTTCCTTTGGAGAAAGTGTCTGCTCTTGACATTGTGGGCTGGGGGAGTGGGGATGGAAACCGCTGCCTGTTTTATACTGATCAGAGTCGGACGCCCAGGGAAGGAGGAGATGGAGCCGGAAGTCCCCACGCATTAGGCGTGACAGTCGGGCAAAGGAGGGTGATGGAGCTCGTGGCCAACTCGCAATCCCCTCCCTTTGCTTCCTAGGAGACCCTGGAGGACATCGACAAGAATGGGGACGGGTTTGTGGATCAGGATGAGTATATCGGTGAGTGCTGGCCAGGAGCCCATTGGCCATCCTGACCCAGCCACGTTCCCCCGCCCACACGTGTCTGACTGTTCCCCCCGGATGTGTCTTTAGCAGCTGTTGCCAGTCCATAAGGGTCACTCCTGCAAACGTCCAGCCCAACAGGTCTCGTCAGCCCCTGTAGCGCAATGTCAGGGAGGTATCATCAGCCCCCATTCCATGGGAAAGAGACAAGAAGCTTGACCCTGCCCTGGGCTGTTGCCAACCAACCTGTGACTTTGAGACATGCCCCGTGTCACGCTGCCTGGCTTCACTTCTGCAGAGTGGCGTTGGAGACCCCGTAGATTTACAGTGAAGAAGGGGCAGACAGAGGCAGGGGAAACACTCTGAAGTCAGACTGTGGGTCAGTGGGGCTTGGAAGCTCTGAGCAGATGCAACTGTGACCAGCAGAGCTGATGAGCTGCCTGGGCTCTCTGGGAAAGGCATTCTTCCTAAAGATATAAATGCTTTCAAGGGCATAACTGCCCAATAGTATGGCCGTTCACTGCCTCTGGTTTCTCGTCCCTGGTTGAGAATATCATACCACGCATTTGTCCTGAAGGGCCTTACTTAAGCAATATCAAGACGTGCAACCAGGCATGGTAGCTCATGCCTGTCATCCCTGCATTTTGGGAGGCCAAGGTGAGAGGACTGCCTGAGCCTAGGGACAATTTGGCGAGACCTCATCTCTACAATAAATAAAAAAATTAGCTGGGCAGGATGGTACACAGCTATAGACCCAGCTATTTGGGAGGCTGAGGTGGAAGGATTACCAGGAGGCTGAGGCTGCAGTAGCCATGATTTGTGTCCCTGCACTCCAGCCTGGGCGACAGAGTGAGACTCTGACTCAAAAAAGAAAAAAAAGTGTGTCAGCAGGTCACTGAGCCCGGCTGAGAGTTGTTAACGCACATGGATCAGAACCCCATTGCTGCCTAGACCCCTTCCCAGTAGCCCAGGAGCTGCCCAGGCAGGCAGAAAGGACCGGAGCAGGAAGCAGGGAACGTTCCGTTTAGACCTGGCCAGCTGCGGTGGCCCATGGCTCCAGCAGCCACTGCCTTGTCACGACAGCCCCTGGTCTCCCGAGTCTCAATACGGTAAAAGTTGGCCAAGCATTAGATTTGGCACTGGCCTCTGGAAAGAGCACACATATCAATCAAGGCAATTAATTACCTTTAAACAGGAAGCCAGAGCCCTCAGTGCTGTCAGTCTCCGGACAGGTGGCTGTCTCATCGTGCCACCCTGTACCCGAGAGCAAGCGCCTTTGGTAATGACAGCCATGTCCTCCTAATCATCAGAAATTAGGCTGGATGCTGAGCACTAAATGCTGCTCCCTGTGTCTCTCGTGGGTATCAGACATGTGACATCTTGGTGGCACCATCTTGGTGGGATGACAGATGCTGACAGCTCCCGTGTCCCCTTGCTGGGGACACGTGCGGGTCAGGGCCTCTCACCATGATGGTGGGGACAGAGAGACTGATGGCAACGGCTGCCAGTGCGAATGACCAGCTTCAGTGTGCAGGGCACGCTCACCCAGACCCCCAACCCCACGCGGACTTGGTGCAGCCAGGCAGAGCTTGTGGCGTCGCTTTGCCTGAAAGAAGCTTCCCGTTCTTGACACTGAACGGAGAGAGGGGTGGAGGCGCTGTGCTTGAAAATCGAGGGACCCTTATACAGAGGTCCCGGGCACCCATGTGTCCTTCCATTTCTGGGGAGCCCCCTCTTCAGTGAGGACGAGCAGGAAACTGGCAGTGGTGTGGGGTAGTGGGAGGGGGAATGGGATGAAGGTCCCAGCTTCCCCACTGACTAGCTGTGTGACCCTCAGGGGGTCGTGGAATCCCTCTAAACCTCAGTTTCCTCACCTGTAAAATGGAAAAAAATAGTACCCATCCTTGCAGGACTGGATGGAGCTGGAATTCGCTAATCTGCGTGACTGCTCTTCCTCAGAGGGCACGTGTCAGGTCGGGGTCTACCTTGCAGCTGAGGGCCTTGTCACTTTCCTTTGTCCACGGCCTGCTCCCTTTGCCACCTGACAGCCCCAGGCTCCTCTCCCCTTCGAGAGGAACTGCCCCCAGGATCTCTCTCTCTCTTCCTGAAGACCTAGCGATGAAACAAGCATTTGCACAAATGTCTCCTTCTTTTTCCTTTCCTGCCATTTTGTACAACGGGGATAGTGACCTATGACCTCGCTTATAGGACTGTTATAAGGATGGAGGGGCATGACACGTGTGAAGGCCAGCAGGTAGACACAGTGGTAAGCCCGTGGTTGAAGCAGAGTGCCCATGTTCTTACGCTCATACTGGCTGTGGGATGTGGGATAAGCCTGTGCCTCAGTGTTTTCATCTGTAGAATGGGAATAAGTGAATTTTTTTTTTTTTTTTGATTTGGAGTCTCACTCAAGTCGCCCAGGCTGGAGTGCAGTGGCACACATGCTCACAGCCACCCCAGCGTCAGCCTGCTGGGCTCCGGTGATTCTTCTGCCTCTGCCTTCCAAGTAGCCAGAACTATAGGCGTGCACTACCACTCCCGGCTGACTTTTGATTTTTTTTTTTTTTGTGGAGGTGACGTCTCGCCAAGTTGCCCAGGCTGGTCTCGAACCCGTGGGCTCAGGCAATCCTCTCACCCTGGCCTCCCAGAGTGCTGGGATTACAGGCTGAGCCACCGAGCCCAGCTATGAAGTTTTTATAAAAGGTATAAAACTTTTTAGACAGTCTCTGGACCCTAGAACATGCTCAGTGTTGGTCAGTCTTACTCATTTTCACTTGTGTAAGGGCAGTTTGGACAGCAAGGGCCCATTGGAATTTTCATCATAATGCTGTGATTTATAAATTCTGATCTCCATTTTCCAGGTGAGGAAACTTAAGGCTCCATCTCAGAACTGAATGATTTAGTCCCAGTCACTGAGCTAAGTCAAGAGCCGGAATTCCTCTCCTGGCTCTTGAGCCCGGGTCCTCTGGTCCCCCCACATGGCCTTCCTAGCAGATAAACGACCATGCTGTTATCCCCGAGACACCCTCCTTGAGCTGTGGGAGGCAGCTCTCCGAGCGCTCACCACCTTCCACCAACCCAGGAGGCTTCCGGCTTCTCCCATCTCCCTCGTCCCCATGACCAAGAACAGCCTTCCCTTGCAGCGGACATGTTTTCCCACGAGGAGAGCGGTCCTGAGCCAGATTGGGTGTTGTCAGAACGGGAGCAGTTCAGTGAGTTCCGGGATCTGAACAAGGACGGGAAGTTGGACAAGGACGAGATTCGCCACTGGATCCTCCCTCAGGATTACGACCATGCGCAGGCTGAGGCCAGACACCTGGTGTACGAGTCAGACAGAAACAAGGTACGGCATCCTTCCGGCCGCTGGCTGAGGGGAGACACTGACGTGAGATTGGTTTTGTTTGCTGCTATGGCAATGGCGCTGACCCTGATGGCCTTGTTCGTGTAGACTTTTCATTCCTGTCCTTCTGTGGAGACCCGTAGACCCGAGCCGATACCGCATGTGGGCAGGATGTGGATTTAAGTACACCTTGACCAAGCTCATTTCCATTCTTTTGGTCACCAAATGTTTTGAGGTGGGCAGGTCTATGCAGACCTACCCTTAACGTCCTAGGAAGCTGAGAGGTCAGAGGCAGGCATATCCAGCTTCGTAGTAAGAAACATTTAACAGGGACTTAGGAACAGAAGCCACATCTGTGTCTTGGGCAGTGATGAGACAAGATGGCAGACCATGCGCTATCACCCCCTAGGGCTTAGCTACCACAGGGAAGGGCCAATTCCGAAGGGACTCAACGGACAATTGAAATACGGCTCTCTGACAGGGTAGGATTTGTGGTAAGCACCTGTTCTTACACAGGAACAGCAGGTGAACAGGAGAAATCTTGGAGGCCCTCCTGGAACTTGGGTTGAGCAGAAGCCAACATGGCAGATGAGCATCCAAGATGGCGTTGCTTTGGCCTCCACACCAAATCCCTACTGAACATCTGTGACGTGTCAAGCACAAGGACACCCAGCCCACTAAGCCCAGGCCTCCCATGCAGACTCAGGCTCTGGCTTCAACACCCCCTACTTCCATCTCTATCAATAAATACCCAAATAAATAGGGATCTAGAAAAACGTCCCGCTCTTCCCCACTTTGCTCATGGCCCCGGACCCTCGGGTCTTGCCAGCAGTTTGTTCTGCAGTTGGGCCACCAAGGGAAGTGGGGTTATTCAGGGCCTGTTTTGGGAACACCAGTACTGCTTGTAGGCAGAGTGGGTTCTTCTGGCTTCTGGCTTACTTGGGACTTATCTGAGGTATGCTAGCACAGCTTTTACAGCAGGGGGTGTTCCAGTGTGAGGTCTCAGTGCAGTGGATGGAGGGGATGCCCAGCAGCTTCTAAAGTGTTCAGTGTAGTATTTAAGGCATTGCACATTGGCTGGGTGTGGTGGCTCATGCCTATAATCCCAAGTACTTTGGGATACTGAGGCAAGCCTAGGAGTTCAAAACTAGCTTGGGCAACATAGCAAGACCCTATCTCTAAAAAATAAATTAAAAACTTTTTTTTGTTTTTTAATTAGTGGGGCATGGTTGTGGGTACCTATAGTCCCAACTACTCGGGAGGCTGAAGCAGGAGGATGGCTTGAGCCCAGGAGGTGGAGACTGCAGTAAGCTATGATCACACCACTGCACTCCAGCCTGGGCAGCAGAGCCAGACACTGTCTCTAAAAATCTATATATAAATAAAATAAGATGCTGCACACCATTAGATAATACAAGCATCATGCTGAACTCTGGCCATGCCAGAGTCGCCATGACAGACTGCTTTCCTCTCTCCTGCAGGACGAGAAGCTGACGAAAGAGGAGGTGCTGGAGAACTGGAACATGTTTGTTGGGAGCCAAGCCACCAATTACGGGGAAGATCTCACAAAAAACCACGATGAACTTTGACGGACACTCACCCCAACACGGCAGACGGTCGCGAGGCTTCTTCATGTCCTGGGTGGTTGCTGCACTCGACTAACCCATAGTGGTTGCGTTCCCAGAAAAGCACGTTTGTACCTCGGGTCGGGGCTCAACGCTGCTTCTCATTCGACATTTACTGGAAAATGGTCGTCACTATTCTTTCAGTAAGATTTCTCTCGAAGCACATTAAAATCTCGGTAAATGGCAATTCTCTATGGGGATAGATTTCTACAACATGGCTTTTTTAAGAGGTTTTTTTTCCCCCGTTAAATTTAAACGACAAGGGAATAAACCACAAAAAAGCCCTGCTGTTGAGGAATTGGGTGGCTCGGGGGCAGGATGTTGAGTGACTGCTGCCTGTTTAACTTCTAACTTCAGGTGGTTTTCCTGTTCGCCACTGTTGATAGTGGGTAAGGGAAATTTCTGTTGACGCTAACATGATGTCATCCCAGGGAAGTTTATTTCAAGCAAGTGTCACGTTTCCGATTCCTCTTTCTTTAAAACCTCTGTCTTTCTGTATGGACCCGCCAGTGTGCATCTAAGAAATCCACGTCTTCGTGGTTTTTGTTTTGTTTTTACAATAAGAAGCAATCAAGAAAGAAAATGTGAAAAAGAAAGGAACTTAGAGGTGAGGAAAAGATGAATGTCAGACATTGGAAGAGCCATAGGACAGGGAGAAACACTTTCACTGTACTTCAGAGGACCTTCCTGACACACCAGTGAGGTAGGTCTGGTCTTTGAAATAGTGAGTAGGCCTACGGAGTGCTTCCTCGATGACCACCAATTGGAAGGCAGCGGTGGGACTCTGGGAAAGCCGGGCCTCGCGGAGTTCTGGAATGTGTCCCGGCCAGGCCGGCGAATCCATGACCCTCGGACCCGCCCCCGGAACGGCTGATACCATGGAATGAGGACAAGGTGATATTCTGACCCATGGACTGAACTGGCAGAAACACCCTTTGGCAGGTTGAAATTCCACCTTGTAAGAAGGAGGTGAAGGAAATAAAGGTCTCCTTGAGGGTTTTCTTCTGTGTCCTCTGGTTTGACTTCACAGATACGATGGGTGATGTCATTAGTCACCTGAAATTGAATGGGTTGGATTGCGTGAATAAGATCATAAAGGTTCTGGGTGCTTTAATCCAATCACTAGAATGTTCAGTGTATGCTCACAGTTACTAATTGAATAAACACATATTCAATTAGTGTTTCTCCTCCGGGCAGGTCGGGAATCCGCAGGTCATTCTAACCCTAAGGCTGCCTGAGACAGGTTTCACTTGGGAAATCCGGGCTCCCTGGGCCTCTGAGGCTTACAAATCCCACTCCCATCACCTTCTCGGCATCTCCTGCCACTTGCTCTCCCGTTCACCCCCCCCATATCCAGTCCCAGATGTCCTGGTCCTCAAACACACCAAGGCCACTCCCAGGTGGGGCCCTCTGCCCTCGCGGTCCCTGGCCTCAGAAGACCGGTCTGCGGCCTCGGGTCACCCTCTCACAGCATCTCTTCCACAAGGCCTTCTGGACTCCACTGTCTAAAGGAATCCTGACTTGAGTCCCTACCGCGTGTCCCCATCTTATTTTCTTCCTGATCCACGTCATCTTTTATATTCGTTATCTGCAGCTTCTGGACAAATGACAGCGAATGGGAGGCTTTACAGGGGCAGAAACTTAGAGTTCTGAAGACCAGAGACTGAGATGGGGTGTCTGTCAGCAGGGCTACACCCCCCTGGAGGCTCCAGGTGTGTCTTTCGGCTTCCATCATTTCTGGGTGTCCAGCTTGTGGCTGGATCACTCTGGGGCGTTGCCGCTGCCTCTGTCTTCACATAGTCTTCCAGTCCTTTCTCCGGGTCTCCTGCAGGGACACTTGTGGTTGGATTTAGGGACCCCTGGATCATATGGTTGATCTCATCTTGAGAGAGCCTTCATGCTGTCTGCAGAGGCTGCTTTTCTAAGTAAGGTCACGCAGGTTCTGGAGTCAGGAGGTGAGTATATCTCCGGGGGGCCTCCGTTCCAGTCGCTGGCGACACAAACGGATTTGATCTTGCCTGATACGTCGCCCGTCTCTCCCAAGCTGGAATAGACACTGCATGAGTGCAGCAGTTTGGCTGCCGGATTTTCTGCTGTTTCCCAGGACCTGGAGTCTAGCATCAGATGAGTGCTCAGTACTTATTCACTTAGTGAATGGGATGCTGATCACTTCAATCAATGGGACTATTCCTCAAGAAAAAAGAAGTTATGTAAAAAATAAACATAAAAATCAGGCTGGGAAGGGTGGCTCACACCTGTAATCTCAGCACTTTGGGAGGCTGAGGGAGGAGGATTCTTGAGCCCAGGAGCTTGAGACCAACCTAGGCAATACAGAGGGCCCCATCTCCACAAAAAATTCAAAAATTCCAGTCGAGGTGGTGAACACCTGTAGTCCCAGCTACCCGGAAGGCTGAGGCAAAAGGATAGCCTCAGCCCAGCATGTTAAAGCTATGGTGGCTATGAGCGTGCCCCTGCACTCCAGCCTGGGCAACAGAGTGAGACTGTCTCTCTCAGATGATAGACAGATAAACAGATAAGGGCCAGAGACGGTGGCTCATATCTGGAATCACAGCACTTTGGGAGGTCGAGGCGAGAGGATCACTTGAGGCCAGGAGTTTGAGACCAGCCTGGGCAACACAAGACCCTGTCTCTAAGGAAACAATTATTCAAATGTTAATATATTAGAATAGCCAGCATTTGCTAAATGGAAAGTTGAGTGATTTGGGCTTCACAGTGCTCAAATGGCAAGGCCAGAACTCAAGTCCAAGTGCCCTAGCTCCAAACTCTCTTCTGTTAGGAGAGTTGCGCTTTCCAACTGTTCCGTTAGGTTGTACCACTCCAGATATCTAGTGTCATATGTTTTCTCTTTATTCCTTGGCGCATCCACGGCATATGATTATGTGGCCATGAGAAGAACTCCTCTTATCTGGAAAGGCTGATGGCTTTGTTTAAAAAAAAAAAAAAGCAATGAGAATGCATCCTTTGTTAAATAAGAAAATAATCTTGCATAACCTAATTATAAGTATAACACTTTTTTAAAAGGCACTGACATTATCTCTCCTCCCAAAAGGGAATACTGGTTGATTTATTAAGTTATGCATAGGAAGACGTTAAATATATTTGGAGCATCAGGTTTTTCCTTTCAAGTCAGTGCATGTAGGAAGAGTAACCCTGAAAGAGACGTGGGCTTCTGGAGCTGAATTTAACACTATTTAAAGCAGGGAAGGCTTAGCTAGAGGCCAGAGCTGCTAACATGGTGATTTGTAAAACCTTAGATTTCTAATAGGGTCTGACTGTTTCAAGGAAAACATATTTTGTTTCTAGGTAACATTTCAAGTCTCATTATGAACAAATGCTACAAAATTGATCTGTAACGGGAAATACTGTAATGTCACAAAGTATTATTTGATGCTTAATATGACGGGGAGTATTAATTGCTGGGAGCCATCGTCGGTGTCAGCAGAACGTGCGTGTGCGCCTGGTAGCCCTTGTCTCTGTGGGTTTGCAAATGAATCCGAGTGTAACGAAATGCAGTTAGAAAATCCGCAATACCTGAAGGTTTTCTTCACCTCCTTGGGTCACTGTTGTCTCCCTTATTAGCAAATGCACGAGTCACATCCGCTCAGAAGTGCCCAGCAAACCCCCGCCACGTGGCCACTCATCAGCTGCTCAGCCGGAATGTCCACAGAGCCAGACAGGGAACGGCTGGAGGGACTTGCTTTTGAGTCATGCGAATTTACTTGGCCACTTTTAGGATAAAATCCCAGCTTCCTCCGAGAGCACGCAATTGAGAGTTGGCTCTCTCTGTGGTCTTAGACCAAGTTTACGGAGCTAGAATGTTCCCCTAAAAACCTATGTGTGCCCTCATGTTTGCCACCTTAGAAAGATGTTGTCATCAACACTTTAACTCGTGAGATTTATGTGACTTTGGGGCTATTTCCAAAGAAGCCATCCCCACTCTCAATTCTGTCCGTTCTAGGTCATCCCCGCTGGGACCTAGGCCCTAGGGACAATGCGTCCCACCACCCCATGCAATTTAAGAATCTCTTTCCTTTTTCTCACATAGGATCGAAAAGTGTCTCATTAACCTCACAGAAGCACAGCAAAGACGAGGAACGTGAGGACTGGGCTGCCTTCCTGCCCCGAAGGTGTCTGTGTGTTGAGCGCACATAAGCACTTCATTTCTCCCTGGACAAACACTGCGCCCATTTACCCGGCACTGTGCCAAGTGGGCACATGCATTTCTCATGTCACACAGCAGCCCTGCGAGGTGGGTACTTAGAAGAGAAAGAGGATGAGCTGGGTTATGCTGCAGCACAGACAGCCCTGACTTCTCAGTGGCTTCTAGAAATGTGGCTTTGGCTTTTGCAAAGCCAGCTGTGGTCCAGGGCCCCTGCACATGTGCCCTGTCCACCGGAGAGTCAGACACAGGCAGGCAGACACCACCTCCTGAAAGTGGCCCCATCACTCACGCTCACTGACATCAGCCAAAGCAAGTCACGAGGCCACATTGAACTTCAGCTGTTCCTAGGTGGGGACAGGTTGGAAACACTGGTAGTAACAGCATCTCTACGAGGTTCCCCACCCCATGGTCACCATGGTCCCGTTCTCCCATCTTATAAAGCAGGGACTACACGGGACGTCACACCCAGGATTGTGAACTGGGTGATTACATCGTTGACTGTCCAGACCAGAACACCTCTCCCAATGAAGGGAGGCAGTTTTTATCTGCAGCTCTGTAAATGCCGGGCAGTTGTCGGTCACACTGGGATTAGAGGGACCCCTTCCCCCTGCTCCAGCCATGTTTCTCACTGCAGTTGAGGAGTCCATGGGCCGAAGGGTTTTGCCAACTCTCCCCTCCCAGACCATGTTCCAGGTCTCCAAGTACTCCAGAGTTCCCACCCAAATGACCCTAAGCCTCTTCCTGAGCCTGGGCTAGCCTCGTCCCCGGGTATGTCTTCCAAGGGCAGCCTTGGTGTCCCTGGAAGATGTGCCTCTGTGTCACTGGGTGCCACTGTGATGCAATGCAGAGTTGATGGCAGGGAAGTCAAACCCGGCCAGGGTCCCAAGGTCTAGTTGATTCAAGCCCCAGCTCTGCCACGCTGGAGTGCCACAGGCACGCAGACCACCTTCCTCCCTGAGAGCCTGTCCTGACTGCACAGTGGGGGTGATGACAGTCACAGTGATAACACCCAGTGCCCAGAGTCGTGAGGCAGCTGAGGTGGAGGGGAGATGAGTCTACAGGCTCCCCAAGGCTGAGAAGTGACACACAGATGCAGGATGGGTCCCTGATGGCCCTCCTGAGCAGGTCACGGGCCAGAGGGCAGCGAGGGCCATGCCTGCACACGCCAGGTCACCGGTGAATGATCTTTCAGGTGGCAGAGTGACAGTGTGAAGTGTGCTGAAAGCCTCTCAGTCACTCTATGACTAGGCCAGCTCCTGGCATCTGTTTGTGTCTTGAGGATCCCACAGATCTTTCTAGAGGGCAGGGATTTGGACAGACTTCCACAGCAGATCAAGAGTCTCTGTACTCATGGAAGGCACTTGGGAGTCCAAGTGGCAAAGGTCGCCAGGGATCATGTTTTCCAGATGAGGAAACTGAGACCTAGAGAGATTAAGCCTGCAGTTTTCCCCATCGTGTTGAGATGGAAATGGGCCTTGAATGGAACCCCTTCCCCTGACCCAACTGTCCTCTTTAATTTATTTTTTTATTTCTATTTTTTTGAGTTGGAGTGTCCCTCCATCTCCCGGGCTAGAGTGCAGTGGCACACTCACAGCCACCCCAGCCTCGAACTTCCGCCTCAGCCTTCCAAGTAGCCGGAACCACAGGAGCACACTACCACAGCCAGCTCGTTTTTGATTTATGGTAGAGACGAGGCCTCACCATTTTGCCCACCAACTGTCCTCTTTAAAGCCTCTGCGTTCCCATCTGTAACGGAGCTTGAATGGTGATAACAATACTACCACGTAGAACAGTCACGGGACTGTTGAGGCCATGACCTCTAGCACATGTGCTGTCAGCACTCAGTCCTTGGCAGCCATTTTTACTGTGACCCCAAAATACGGTCCTCATGGATTTCAGCATCAAAGAGTTTCCTCATTCGTAGTTACTTCTAGACTTCAGCCGGGTGACTAAGTTGTGGGCATAAAGGAAAAGCAACAACAATTTGTTGGTTTAAACATATAAAGGAGTAGGACTTCACAGCCCCACGGGTCACCTCTCCTATAAGAGGGAGGGATGGGTGGATCCTTCCTTGGGGGTGACGCCGAGGGCTCAGGGGACGACCCTGTGGTGGCTGAGCCCCAGCCTGAGGTGCTTGATCAGTGGGGCTTGGTGACTCCACTACGGAAACTGTGTGCGTGTGTGTGTATGTGTGTGTGAGTTGGAGTCTCACTCTGTCAACCAGGCTAGAGGCCACCCCAGTGTCAACTTGCTGGGCTCCAGCAATCCTTTTGCCTCAGCCTTCCAAGTAGCCAGAACTACAGGCAAGCACTACCACGCCCGGCCAGTTTTTGATTTATTGTAGTGAAAAGGTCTCACCAAGTTGCCCGGGCTAGTCTTGAACCCACAGGCTTGGGCAATCCACTCACCTCGGCCTCCCAAAGTGCTGGGATGACAAGCTGAGCCATCGAGTCCGGCTTTATGGAAACTTTTAAGGAATGGACAGTCATGTCAAGGGCAAAGAAATTAAAATAAATGTTTAGGAGAATATCTAGACTTTATTTGATGACGTGCCCGGATCCATGTGAGTGACTTACACGAGAGCCGGGCCCAGCAGCTTCTGTAAGCCTCTCCTGAAGTCCTCCGGGAGGCTCATCGGCTGGCTGGTGGCTGGATTCACAAAGACATGAACTGAAGACCCAGTGGCACAGGCCAGAGCATCGAACTGCGCCAGCTTGGGGTGACCCGAGAAAAGGCCGTCACTGAGGTCCCGGTGGTCAACCGAGGGTGGCTCCGGGGTGGGCTTCGGCAGGAACAGGGCGAGTCGGTAGTGTACGCTGGAGCGGCCCACCCTCTCCACTGCCAAGGCCGCCGCTGGGATCTGGGGAAAGCGGATGGGGCTGTGGAAGGTGCACTGATTGGTCACCATGAACCCCACCAGGGGGGACATCAGCAAGTTGGTCTGCAGGCCACAGTACCTAGAGGGTGAAATCACAGTGCTTACTCCATGTCACCCAGATGCACTCCCAGCCCAAAGGCAGCATGTTTCGGCGGCTGACAGCTGTAACCCCCAGGGTCTCCGATCAAAGCCCAGCCCCACCACCTACTTGCTGAGTGACCCTGGGTAAGTTACTTGACTTCTCTGTACCTCCGTTTCTACAACAACCTAATGTCAGAACCACAGTACCGACCTCATGGGCTGACTGTGGGAACTAAATGGTGAACGTATACCATTTACTATCCGAACAATTCCAGACACAGTAGGAGCTCATTAAACGCCACCTAGTATGAATATAATTAGGTCCTGCTTGTCCTTCCTGCTCCTGATTCAAATTCAGGTACTTTTGTGCTAAACAAGGAAGAAAAATCATTTATTATGTCTCGTATCTCTGCTACTAGGGGTTCACCTCTTGAAGGACAGGGGCTGTGTCTTGTTCACTAACATTTGTCAAATAGGAACGAGGTGGCACTTGAGATGAAACGGAGACATAACAAGCAAACGCTGGAGCCCAACCCCTCCCTCCTCTGCTCCAGAGAGGGCCTCGGACGCTTTCAATACTTTAATCCCATTGTCCTGCTGTCTTCTTTTCTCGAAAAATTAAGATTGAGTGTGAGGACTGACTGGGAAGGAACAATTATGGGTTACCTAAAGGTTCGACTACAAGGTTGTTGGGTGGCACATCGTTCGTGGGGAAGGGCCGGAAACGGGCGACAAGTCTCCATTCGGGGAGTTTTGTGTCTTGTGGCCAGCCACCCTGGGGGGCCACCATGTCACCCATGGTGCCATTAGATGCATCCGCATATGTATGTAGAAAGCTGTCCAGTCAGGCTCGGTGGCTCAGCCTGTAATCCCGCGCATTGGGAGGCCTAGGTGAGTGGATTGTCTGAGCCTGCGGGTTTGAGACCCGCTCAGGCAACTTGGCGAGACCTCATCTCTACAATAAATCAAAAATTAGCAGGGCGTGGTAGCGCGTGCCTGTAATTCCGGCTACTCGGAAGGCTGAGGCAGAAGGATCGCCGGAGCCCAGCAGGTCGAGGCTGCGGTGGCCGGGAGCATGGCCCTCCCCTCCAGCCTGGGTGACAAAGTGAGACTCCGACTCAAAAAAAAAGAAAGCTGTTCATTAGGGGAGACCAGGTTACAGGACAGTACGTTCTATCCCTCATGATCTCATTGGTTATGCAAGAACGTGCTGGTCTGTGTACATACCGCCTAGGGAAACCTAAAACACAGACTGAAAAATGTTTCCAGCAGTTACCCAGCCGTGGGGTTGTGGATAATTTTTCTCTTCTCTTTGCTTCTATGAATCTTCCCAAATGAACATGACTTGCCTTGGAAGCGAGAAAAAAGTGTTGTCTTTTTAATGACAATGTGAATTTCATCTTTTAAAAAGCACCAGAGGGATAGGCAGGCTGCATAGACGAGGCTCCCAGCGCCATCAGGACCCAGCCCCTGCTGCTCCTCCCTCGGGGGCCTTCCCCGTGAGCACGGTGAGGGGAAGTCTCAGCCCCTTCAGTCTGTTATACCAGAATGCCAGAGACTGGGGGATTGTAAACCACAGAGATGTACTCCCCACAGTCCCAGAGGCTGGAGACCAAGATTGCCGGCAGGTGAGTGTCGGAGAGGTCCCGCTTCCTGGTTCACAGACACCATCCTTCTCTGAGTCCTCACCTGACAGAGGGGGCGAGGGAGCTCTCTAGGGCCTCTTTTTGTTCTCTTTGAGTCAGGGTCTCACTCTGTTGCCCAGGCAGGAGTGCAGTGGCCCGATCACGACTCACTGCGGCCTCGACCTCACGCCTGTCATCCCAGCACTTTGGGAGGCCGAGGCGAGAGGATGGCCTGAGCCCAGGGGTTGGAGACCAGCCTGGGCAACTTGGCGCGACCTCATCTCTACCATAAATGAAGAAAATTAGCCGGGCATGGTGACGCACGCCTGTGGCTCCGGCTACCTGGAAGGCTGAAGTAGAAGGATCGCCTGAGTCCTGCAGGTTGAGCTGTGGTGGCCGTGAGTGTGCTCCTGCACTCCAGCCTGGGTGACAGTGAGACTCCGACTCAAAAAAAAAATGGGGGAGAGGACGTGGGAGGGGTGGACTTGAGCCCAGAGTCCCAGCTTCTACCCGGATCACGACTTTGAGCAATTGTCCAAGTGGCTTCATGCCTGTGACCAGCATCTGGTCCGGCATCTGGTCCTTCCTCAGGTGGAACCTGTCTTCCCCACACTCACCCCAGTCGAGAAGCTCTGCAGTGGAGGAATGTTCGAGTTGGAGGGCGTCCTGGGGACTGTCCCGCATGGGGGCTCCCGGCGCGGTGGGCTCAGAATCCCCCAAGGAGCCTGTTCAGCCTGCAGACCCCAAAGCATCCCAAGACCTTCCAAATCAAGGCAGGACCAGGCGCCTTGGCCCTGGCAGGCTCCATACCCACCCCAGAGCACACCCGCCTCGCCTCCCGTGAAGGAAAGTCCAGGGACAAAGTCAGCTGCTCACCATCCCACAGCACAGAGGGGCAGGAAACTGTGCACACTCAGCCCCTCACCCCGGCCCCTGCAGCTGGCCCATTCACCTCTCACCCCCCGACTCAGCCCAGCTCAGATCTGGGGCCGATGAGCCTCCCAGGCACTCAGGGCTCAGAATGCGACAAGCGGGGCCCATGACCCCAGCCGCCCGTGTGCCCATCTCCTCCTCCAGGGCCCAGTCTCCCCTTTTCCCTCCCCCAAGTCCCGCCTCCTTCCGTGGCTCCATAACGGGGTGTGGCCTCCTGGGTGCCTGCCCAGTCCCTGGGTGCCCAGGTCTGTGTGAGGCACAGCCCTGCTTCCTGTGGCCGGGAGACAGGGTGCCTGCCAGGTGGTGAGGCCAGTGGCAGGAGGCACAGGTACACCTTTCAGAGGGCTGCACCTATTTTTGTCACTCGCAATGAATAGCAGGAAAGGAGCCGTAGCTTGTGGCCAATTACCTGGAATGCCAGGCGGGATAAACACTGCTAAGAATAAACACCTCAACTAAGAATAAACACCGCTAGGCAGTGTCCCCCCAGGTCACGCTGGCCCCTGGAGAAGCATCCCGCAGGCCACCGAAGCATCAAGCAGGCCTTGGGGCCCACACAGGAGGCCTCTAGCCGTGGTGCTGGGAGTCAAGTGGTTACAAGGAGAAACACACACACCAAGAACTAGACACCTGGAGGGAACGTGCCTTAAACAAGAGCCTGGACACAGTGAAGAGATGAAGATCAAACAAACCCTTACAAATCAGGCCTGGCACAGTGATTCACACTTTGGGAGGCCGAGGCAGGAGGATCCCTTAAAGCCAGGAGTGGAAAACCAGCCTGGGCAGCATAGAGATATCCCATCTCTATGAAAAATTACACAAATTAGCAGGGCGTGGTGGCACATGCCTGTAGTCCCAGCTATTTGGGAGGCTAAGACGGGAGGCTCCCTTGAGACCAGGAGTTCAAGGCTGCAGTGAGCTATGATCGCGCCACTGCACTTCAGCCTGGGCGACAGAGAGAAATTTTGTTTTAAAAGCATGCATCCTGCGAGTCTTCATGTAAAGAATGTGTCTTCAAGCAAGCCCATTTGGCTATTGCCATCACAGAATGGTCTGGGTCTCTACAACCCAGGAAGACCAATGAAAATAAACTGTGTTTCCATTTCCATTTCTGTCATCATGTTCTACAGAACCCTGGTGGAAGACATGAAGTCGGGAGATCTGGGTTTGAACCATGGCCCTGCTGCTGTGTGACCTCAATAAGTCACTTGATGTCCCAGAGCCTCAGGTCTCCTCATCTCTAAAATGGAGATTAAAAAAAAAAAAAACAGGACTGACAGGATTTTTTGTGACAATTAAAGAGAAGGAAATACATATGTCCTACGGCCTGGCTAAATTCTGGACCTTAAAGATTTCTGTGCTTATTGTTGTTATTTGCTTGTTTTTTGAACTCTGCCAATATTTTTGGTCTCTAGGGGTGGAGACCTGCATTTGCTTTGGGCCAGACGTTTCCCTCATTTTAAGAGGAGCCTTTGTGTTGGCCCTGGGACTGGCTGGGGTGTGGACAGAGGTGACTGTCCATGAAGGCCGCCATATTGTTCCTTCGGGTGGTGTCAAAGGTCACGGACATCGGAGCCAGGAAGGAGGGCAGGGGGAAGGACCTTGATGGCTGAGGGGGTGACGGCTGCCCTCCCAGAACTCCTGGGAGAGCTGGGGGGCTTCAAGGGGGCGAGGCACAGTTCTGCGACTGTGGGGAAGGTGAGCCAGCTGTCTGCGAGGTAAGCCCCACAGGGCATAGCTGTCTTCCACTGTACAGTCCCAAGAGGAAGGTGCTCAAGGGGTGTGGCAGATGCCTCATGTGGTCCCTGGTGGCCTGATGCGAGCAGGACCCTCTGTGGAGGCAAGAGCTCAGCAGGGACTGGAAACTGCTCCAGACTCCACCGGAGGTGTATTCATTTAACCCTATTTGGGGTGTGGTGCTGGTGACACCCCAGTGACAGCAAGGTGTCTTCTCTGGTGGGTCTCACAGGAATCAAAGAGACAATGTCGGACATTTCCCTTCAAGGGGAGTGTGAGTGTCCTCAGGAAGGCATCGCACGCCCAGCCCTCCCCATCCACAGGCCCAGCATGGCGTGTTCCACCAACCTCGCATGGAAGCTCTTCAGAAAAACAACATATTCATGCTGGTACAACAATGAAAGTAATATGGGTTTTTTTTCTGAGTCAGAGTCTCACTCCATCGCCCAGGCTGGAGTGCAGGGGCACATTCACGGCCACTGCAGCCTCGACTCACTGGGCTCCGGCAATCCTTCCACCTCGGCCTTCCAAGGAGCCAGAACTACAGGCATGTGCCACCATGCCAGGCTAATTTTTTATTTATTGTAGAGACGAGGCCTCGCCAAGTTGCCTGGACTGGTCTTGAACCCGTGAGCTCAGGAAATCCACTCGCCTTGGCCTCCCAAAGTGCTGCGATGACAGGCTGAGCCACCGAGCCCAGCCCAGACTTTAAAAGCAATACAGTACAATGACAATTTACACAGCATTCACACTGTATTAGGTATTAGGTATTAGAAGCAGTTGAGAGATGATTTAAAAGATACCAGAGGTTATATGCAAACACTATGCCAATGTATGAGGAGAACCCCCAAAAAGTCGGAATTTTTATTTGTACATGTTTAAACTTGTCACTTTCAAAGTCCTCTCTGATTGATGCAATACACCTAGCAAGATGCACTTTTCAATGCTCAAAGCAGTTTTTTAACTCATACATTTTGATGCCTTTTAGTGCTTCTGCTGTTTCAGGTTTCACCTCTTCCACAGCAGCAAAATATTTCTCTTTTAGGACTTTTTTTCACAAACAGCAACAAAAAAGTCACTCAGGGCAAGATCGGGTGGACAGTCACTCAGGGTGAGGCATGGGGGTCGTGCCCACGTGGGTCAAAACTGCTGAACACTCCGTCCGGTGTGGGCAGGCGCGCTCGTCAATCACCCACCACAAAATGGGCAAAAGCAGTGAAAGAATCTCCAGAAAAATTCACTGAAGCCGAACGCAGCCTCTCACAACAATGCTAGCCGGCCCGGGAGGCCGATGGGTTCCTAGAACACTGATCTAACAGAGGAAGCCTGGACTATCAGGGGCCCACCCTCCAAAAAATAACTCTGGGGTTTTTTGGGTCCCCCTCATATATCAGAGACTTGAGCATTTGCAGATTTTGGCATCTGAGGGGTCCTGGAACCAACCCCCATAGACACTGAGGGTCTGTGGTTGCATGAGACGCTGTAGCTAAAGGAGCCTGGCCTAGGCAGGCCGCAGCCAGAGCTTCTGAGGAGCTGGGAGGGGCCGGTGAGGCCCTGTGGCTGGACCACAGGATGGGAAGGGGGAAAGGTCAGGCTGAGGCAGGAGAGGGAGGCTGGGCCGATCACAGACAAACTTGTCCTGAGTGGGAAGCCATTCTGAGGGGGGAGGACAAGGCACGATCATGTTTTCATCCCAAGATCGGCCCTCGAGGGCACTGACGGGTGGTGGCGAGGGTTGATGAGAGACACCAGTTAGGAGGCAGCCGAGACAGTGAGAGCAGGCTGGGCGTCGGCAGCAGAGACAAAAGTCGTGGCTGCAGACACCCCAGGACAGACACCCAGTCGCGTCCTGCATTTGAGAGGCAGAGCACCTGGGGCAAGGTGACTCCCTCATCCTCCAAGGCTGCTGGGACACCACGGGGGTCTTCATGCCAAGAGCCCCCTCCCTCTCCGGGCAGATTCTGCCTCTGTCACCTGTTATTCTGCGTGGCTGGACCTGCAGGAGCATCCCACTTTCTATGTGAGTATGGTCTGAGGTCTGGGTTTTTCAAGAGCTTCAAGATGATCAATGCTATTCTGAACGCCGAGGAGATGGCCACTCGGATGAAGAGATGTACTGGCAACGTGGACACCACTTTGCTTCCACAGCGGACTAGAGGTCGTTACAACAAAGATGGGAAGGGGCATTTTCTGATCATCTCACATCTCAAACAACTATGACTGGGGCGTACTGGGTTTTCCCTTTTATTTATGTTGCTGTTGAGCACATTTTGACTTTATTTTTATTTTTTGAGTCAGAGTCTCAGTCTGTTGTCCATGCTGGAGTGTGGTGGCACACTCCCGGCCACCGCAGCCTCGACCTGCTGGGCTCAGGCAATCCTTCCACCTCAGCGTTCCAAGTAGCTGGAACCACAGACACACGCCATTATGCCTGGCAGATTTTTTAATTTACTGTAGAGACAAGGTCTCGCCAAGTTGCTCGGGCTGGTCTCGAACCCTGGGCTCAGGCAATCCTCTTGTCACGGCCTCCCAAAGTGCTGGGGTTACAGGCGTGAGCCACTGCTCCTGGCTTGACTTTATTTTAAAGGACAGATGATATCATAGGTAATAAGAAGTTTCTCAGAACTAAACTCTAGCAAGATGTGACATTAAGCAAATATCCAGATAAGCCTTTACCCCATGCTATGTTTATCTGCCACTGGGCAATATACCAATCTAAAAAATGACATTTCTGAAACAAGTTGATCAGCTCTAAATGTAAGAAGTTACGAGAAGGAATAGCAAGAGTTCACGTTAGGAAAACATCACGCCCAGTGCCTGGGGAGGACTTCTGTTTTATAGATTATCCAATCTAAGTCATTTTGTTACAGCAGCCCAAACAAACTAAGACATGCTTCAAAACCCACTATTACAAGGATGAAAAGGCAGGCACAGACCACTGCCACCACCATTGTCACTATGCACACACTGGGTTACCAACCTGAGAAAATAAAAATAGTGAAAACCATGTATGGCCAGAGCAGAACAACTTTTTTGCAGCAGTGTTCTCACGAGAAGTTCATTCTGGTAAATCAGTGTCCAAATGACAAAATCTAACATGTCTCAAGAGGCACCATATAGAACCAGCAAAAACACTCCAAATCTGTGTTCCAAAACTGAACATTATAGGAGCTCGTGAAATATGTCAAGACAAAAAAGCGAAAGACGTGCAACAAATTCATTTAAATGTTTTGAGTAAAAATAAGAAGACCATGACATTACGCTCAATTAACAGGAAAATACAGTCTTACAGGGGGAATGCGCTGGATACTGATCTGCTTTTTCAGACAGCAAGAAGCAGAGACAACCATTGAAGACGCCCGAGAGGGAGCCTGAGTGAGACAGAAACGGAATCCACTCGTCTAAGGGACAGATTTCAGAGAAGGCATGTCTGACAGATGACTCAAGTAGTTCAAGCCCTCGAGATTCCGCAGGTCAGGGGTACAGTGATCCCACCTGGGCCTGCTGAGAAGGAAGAAGGAAGCTGGGAAGAGCTGGGGCTGTGCTCCCCACACCCACGGTGTCCACGAAATCCCCAGCATCACCCACCTTGCAATGAGTCAGGGACAAGTCCGGTAGTTGCAGCCGTTTAAAACCCTATTTTAAATCGCCAGGAGCACAACTTAGAATCCAAATGTGCCCGAAACAACTGGCTGGAGGAGAAAAGGCCAGACAGAAAGTGTTTTTCTCTTTTTTTCAAGTCACCACAGTGTGATGCTGGAAGATTCTGTCCCAGAAAGAGGTTCCTGAACAAGGCAGGTGCCCCAGCTCAGAGGGTCCCAACAGCAGCCCAAGCATTTGGGTGGCTTCCAAGCCTTTGTTTCTTCATGATTTTAATTAATTAATTAATTAATTATTTTAGTTGGAGTCTCACTCTGTCGCCCAGGCTGGAGTGCAGGGGGGTATGCTCGTGGCCACCGCAGCCTCAACCTGCTGGGCTCCGGCGATCCTTCCACCTAAACCTTCCAAGTAGCCAGAACTATAGGTGCACACTACCATGCCCAACTAATTTTTTCATTTTTATTGTAGAGATAAGGTCTCACCAAGTTGCCCAGGCTGGTCTCGAACTGGCAGGCTGAGGCATTCCACTGGCCTCACCCTCCCAAAGTGCTGGGATTACAGGCTGAGCCACTGAGCTCAGCTCTTCACGGTCTTTAAATGATTAATTTGATTATATAATGAATGCCTGCTCACTGTAGAAAGCAGAAAGTATAGATAAGAAGATGAACACTTAAATCATCCTTTATTCCATCACTCAGAAATGACCAGCATTAACATCTTGGTGTGCATCTTTCCAGACATGTTTAGGAAAGGAGATTATTGTTTTGTTCTAATGAAACTGAGATCACACTGCAACTTGCTTTCTTCGATCAGTTACACACCATGGACTTGTTTTCATGCCAATAAGCGTACATCTTTTTTGTTTGTTTTTGTTTTTGAGTCAGAGTCTCACTCTGTCGCCCAGGCTGGAGTGCCCAGGCACACTCACGGCCACTGCAGCCTCAACCTGCTGGGCTCAGGCAATCCTTCCACTTCAACCTTCCAAGTAACTGAAACCACAGGCATGTGCCACGCCTGACTAATTTTTTTGTTGTCGTTGTTGATTTATTGTAGAGATGAGGTCTCCCCATGTTGCCCAGGCTGGCTTCGAACCCATAGGCTCAGGCAATCCTCTTCTCCTGCCTCCCAAAGGGCTGGGATGACAGCACTTTTACAGCGCCCGGCTGTAAATGTACATCTTATCTCCACTGCCCAGTGTGCCCGGGGTGGATGTAGCAATACTTATTTATCAGTCCAAAGGCAATTTATAAATGATTTTGATTTAAAATACTTTATTTGTTATTATATTTTTTGAGTCAGAGTCTCACTCTCATCCAGGCTGGAATGCAGTGGCACAATCACGGCTCACTGCAGCCTCGACCTCCTGGGCTCAGGGGATCCTTCTGCCTCAGCCCCCCAAGTAGGTGGGACTACAGGTGCGTACCAGGCACCACCGGGCCAATACTTTCAAACTTTCAGAAAAGACACTGGAATCGTACAGTGGACCCCTGTATTTCCTTTACAGAGTCAGCCAGGCATGTTTAACATCTTGTCAAATGTGCTTTCTCATGAACTTTTATTACTTCTGACTATTTGAGGGTAGGTTGTACATATCATGCCCCTTTCCCCCATATCTGTCAGTGTGTACTTCCTAAGACCCGGGACTGTCTCTCTCATAACCATGACACAGTTGTTAGGTTTTGGAAGTGTAAAATGGGTCTAATTCTTTTCATCTAAGCTACCAGTGTATATCCCAAGTTGACTAGTTGTCTCAAAAGGTGCTTTATTTTTAGAAAAATAGAAAGAATGAAATGTCCCTTTTTCCAGTGCGGATTGTACTCCAGGACCGCATGTTGGCTTGTCTGTCCCACCTTGCCAGTGTCCTTGAGTCTGGCACCGTCCCTCAGTCTGCATTTATGTTTCATGACATTAATTTTTTTTAAAGAGCACAGGCTGGTTCCTGTCTAGAAGTCCCTTAATTTGGGTTGACCTGATCACGCCTCATGGTGAAACTGAGGTTGTGCAATTCTGCTGCCTCGTCCCTTCTACCCTGTGAGGAGGCAGCCAGAAGGTCCCAGACCAGACCCAGATGGGCTGGCACCTTGGTCGTGGACTTTCCAGCCGCCAGAACTCTGAAGAACAAACTTCTGTGGCTATCGGCAATCCAGTCTAAGGCATCTTGTGACAGTCGCCCAAACAGACTAAGACACTCTTCAAAACCCACTCTTAGAAGAACGGAAAGGCAAGCCACAGACTGAAAGAAAGCAGTGGCCAAACATCTGAAAAAGCACTAAGAACTAGAATATATAAAGGGCACTTGCAACTCAGTAATAAGACGCACAGCACATTTTAAAAATTGACGAAAGGTTTGACTAGAGACTTCATTAAAAAATACACAGGAGCCGGGCTCGGTGGCTCAGCCTGTAATCCCGCACCTTTGGGAGGCTGAGGTGAGTGGATTGCCTGAGCCCGCGGGTTCGAGACCCGCCTGGGCAGCGAGATCTCATCTCTACAATGAATTTTTAAAAATCAGCCGGGCGTGGTAGCGCGCGCCTGTAGTTCCGGCTACTCGGAAGGCTGAGGCGGAAGGATCGCCGGAGCCCAGCAGGTCGAGGCTGCGGTGGCCGGGAGCGGCCGCTGCACTCCAGTCTGGGTGACAAGTGAGACTTCAACTCAAAAAAAAAAGAATACACAGGGATGGCAGTACAGACATGAAAAATTGTTCAATGTCATTAGTCATCAGGGATATGCAAATCAAAACCACAATGAGATACCCACCAGACATCCACTAAAATTAAGAAGGTGGACTATTCCAAGTGTAGGCAAGGGTGTGGAGGATTAGAACTCCCATCTACTGCTGAGGAGAATGTAAAATGATACAAGCACTTGGGAAAATACTTTGAGGCAGCATCCTTCAAAAGTAAAACATAATACACCCCCACGCCATCCATGCATTCTACTCCGAAGGAGGTGACAGCATATGTTCACACAAAGGCTTGCACACGAGTTCTCATGACAGCTTTGTAATATGGGGGAACAGTCCAGACGTGGATCCTCAGGCCCATAAACAAACTGTGTGGTGGCCACATGATGGAATACTATCCAGCAATGGAAAGGAACAACCCCACAACCGCATGGAAAATCTAAAACAATCGTGCTGAGTGACAGGAGCTAGACCCAAACCAAGAGTGCATGCCGCGTGATTCCGATTCCGGCAACTTCTAGGAAAGGCAAACTAATCCCTAAGGACAGGAAGCAGACCAGCGGCTATCTGGGGGGTGGGAGGAGGAGGAGCAGGAGGGAGGGGTTACTGAGGGACCCCAGGGGTTGCCAAGGGGGCCCAGGTGATGGCGGCGAACTTCATTATCTTGATGGTAGTGTAGACTCACGAGCGTGTCCATATGCCAAACTCATCAAATTGTGTGTGATGTTTTATGTCTGCTACATCTCAATAAAGAGAGAACATGATGGAGAGAGATACAGCATCTTAGCAAATAGCAAATGTACCAATATCCTCACAAAATGAGCCCTGAGGAATGACCAAGGATCCTCTTCTTTTATTGCTTTCTGAGTCTTTCACATTTTTTAAAATGAACATGTGACACTACCTAAATCATACAAACTTTGTGGGGGGAGCATGAATTAAGTGATCAGAGACATTTGAATGAAATAGTCTGTAATTATGAACCTCAGGAGCGGTAGGTGGAAAAAAATCAAAGACCCCACAATGCTTTTCAAACGACGAAAGCACCACTGTTCTTCCCAAAGCCACAGTAGGGCGAGAGGACACTTGGCGAGGTTTTGATAAGTTGCACAGGAACGGATATATCCAAATGTGAAGCATGCTATGGGGAAGGCAACGTGTGAACAAAAGGCGTCATGCAGCTGGACTGTCCGGCTGCAGCGTCCTGCAAATACATCGGTGAGATGTAAGGGCAGCCAGACAAAAAAGGAGACAGCGTATGCGTCAGGACGCATCATTTCTGGAGTTCACCCAGGAGCATACGGATTGAGGATTAATCCACTATAATTAGCAAGTGACTTGCACTGTATGTCCTTAAAAAGAATACACAGTGCTACAGAAAAGGCTCTTCCACATCTGACTAAATATGGTCAAGCCTCATGAATCTGGGCTCTCCCCCTCTCGGGTGTGTTTGCTAAATCTGTCTGCACTGGACTGAGGGCTCGCACTGAATTTCTTAGCTTTTCAAAACCTTTCAGGGGACATATTTAACCTACTTGGGTAACAAAATATTTTTTAAAGCCCTCAGTGCATTAATTATTTGGATATCAAGGATTGAGTCTTATCGAGTGATTTTTATTCTCACTGATTCAACAAAAGGTCACTAAGTGGCAATCTCTGTGACAGCCTGGGACACAAAGAAGAAAACACAACCCACGTCCCCACAGAGCTCTTAGTCTAATGACTGAGAAACCCACACCCCACGGCAGCCAAAGTGTCCTTGGCTTGAGAGAGCAAAGTCAGTCATGGCAGTCCAAAGAGTCCTTGGCTTGAGAGAGCAAAGTCAGTCAGAGGAGCTTATAAACAGAAGGTGACACTTGAGCAGGGTCTTGAAGGCTGTGTAGGAGTTTTCTGGTTAGGGAAAGAGAGATAATCTAGGCAGAGAGGACAGCAGAGGCAAAGAGACACAGAAAGGGAGTAATGACAAGAGTTTCTTCAGTGAGGATTAAGAACAGGATTCACAGCCCGGCGAGGTGGCTCATACCTTTAATCCCAGCACTTTGGGAGGCAGAGGTGAGAGGATTGCCTGAGCTCACTAGTTTGAGACTAGCCTGAGCAACTTGGCAAGACCTCATCTCTACAATAAATCAAGAAAAATTAGCTGGACATGATGGCACACGCCTGTAGTTCCAGCTACGTGGAAGGCTGAGGCAGAAGGAACACCTGAGCCCAGCAGGTGGAGGCGACGGTGGCCATGAGCATGCCACTGCACTCCAGTCTCTGCAACAGAGTGAGTCTCCGACTCAAAAAAAAGAACAGGATTCGCCTGGAGGGGACAGGGCCTGCAGAAGACTGAGGTGCTTTTGTCTCCTGCTAGAGTTCACGCTTTAACAAACCAGGGGGAATGAGGAGGCCTGTTAGTTACAGCTCCAGGACTTCAACCAAATGAATGAACTTAAAAGAGAAAGGTGATCTTCCATGTCCAGAGAGCTCAAGGGCTTTATGCAGTCAGACCTAAAAGAGGCTGGAATTAGGAACTAGAGAGTTCGAGAAACTCTCCTCTACCTTTTCTCTTGCAGGGTTTATTCTCTCCACGTCTATTTTATATTAGTGAGATTCTTTCGGTCTTAAGCGATAGAAATACAACTCAAAATAGTTCAAGCCAAAAGGGAAATTTTGGGCTCTCAAAAGTGGGACGTCTCGACACAACCTTGAGGCCATTATGCTGTGTGAAATAAGCTAGTCCCCAAAGGACAAATGTTGTAGGGTTCCAGAACTATGAGGTCCCTAGGGTAGCTAAATTCAGAGACAGAAAGCAGGACGTGGTTGCCAGGGAGGACCAAGGAGTCTGGGAAGATAAATGAGTCCTTCAGAAGGGTGGTGGCGACAGCTGCGCGAGAATGTGAACGTCCTCATTCCCACAGAACTGCACGCTCAGAAATGGTTAAAATAGTATCTTTTATGCTGTGTACATGGCACCACAGCAAAATAAAAGCGTGCGGCGTCCAGGAGTAAGTACGACCCCAGACCCTGTTGGATCACGTCCAGAGCCATAACGGGACTCCTGTCACTCTCTTTTGTTCCTTCCTTTTTGGTGACTTCTTTTTTGAAGAAGGCTCTTTTACCTCGTGGCAAAGCTGGCCACGCTCACCTTCAACTATCCGTAGAGCTAATGATCCAGCCAGAAGATAGTCACTTACAGCTGAAGCCTTAACGGCGGTTGACTGGCCTGGGGATGGGTTATGAGCCCAGTCTTGAAGCAATCGCTGTAGCCAGCGAGAAGGGCCCTCCGATGGGTCAGGCCTGGGTCATGTGTCCAACCCCAAAACAAACCCGTAGCCAACAAGCAGAGCACACCGACTGGTCAAGCTTGGGTCATGTGTCCAACCTCAAACCGTCATCATAGCTAGAGGAGTGGAGTACTCTGATTGGTCAAGCTTGGGTCATATGTCCAACGTTGAACCTATCCCTGTAGCCAGGGGAGCAGAGTATTCTGATTGGCTAAGCCTGGATCATGTGTCCAACCTCAAACCAATCATTGTAGCTAGAGGAGTGGGTACTCTGATTGGTCAGGTTTGAGTCAGGTGTTCAACCTCAATCCAATCACTGTAGCCGGGGGAACAGAGCATTCTGATTGGTCAAGCTTGGGTCATATTTCCAACCTTGAGCCAGTCACTGTAGTCAGGGAGCAGAGTTCTCTGGCCACGCCCCTCTCATGTGCCTGGTGGAGCCAACCCCACCTGAACCACGGACGGAGAACGAGAGAAGGGATGCTGGGCCACAAAACCTTCCATCACAGCGTGTCCATCACAGCTCCTTTCTTCTTTCTCTATAGACCCATTTTCTGCCTTTTTGGTCAGTATGGCAGGGGCAATGTTGCCATGCCCAGCTCAAGGGATACTTTCTCTCTACTCAAGCTCATTTAGTCCCAGTTCAAAATTCCTGGGAGACTCCGACTAGTGCAGCTTGTGCAATTAAATCCCCGTGAGTCGGGAGTGAGGATGGCCCGAGAGCTCGTGTGACTGCAGCAGACTCGGCTCTGCAAATATGGGGTCGTGCAGGCTGAGCAAGATGGAGATCTAAAAAGGCGAATTTACTACCGGTGACAGCCATGTTTATGGGGGAGCGGTGGGAACAGGTGTATGAAAGAGTTCTGGCTGCTACACACCGGGTGGGCTGGGGCAAAAGAACAGGATGGCGGGAAGACCGGTCACAGAGCTGGGCACAAGGCTGATTCTGCAGTTCCTAGCTCAGGAGGATACAAAGGTGGTGACGTCATCCGCAAGGAAGCAGTCTACAAAAGGAACTTCCAGTTTTGGGGGGCGTAGGAAGGAAAGGGTGATGTGTTTCCTTCAAGGTGTCTGGTGGACACCCGGGTGGAGAAGCCCGTGAAGCTGGGGGAAACAGAGGCCTGGAACCTGGAAAATGGGCATGGCTGGGGACAGAGGTCTGGCAGTTGCTGGTCTTCGGATGGATGTCAAAGCCATGGAGCAGAAGGGATCACACATGGAGGGCACGGGCTGAGGATAGGCAGAGGAGAGAGAGAGAACAACACCTGCAGGGAAAGGGAGCTGGTGCCCTCAGTGCCCTGCCCACATCTGCCCAGCACACACTGTTTCCATGTGCCAATGGCATCCTCGGGAAACGCACCATCCAGGGACTTTCGCTCAGGCTGAACTCGCTTCAGGCAGGCCAGAAAGGCCAGGGTGAAATCCTTCAGCCATGACCTTGGGAGACAGAGGATAACGATTTCAGCTTCCTCTTCTGGGGTGGGGCAACAGCGGACCCAGTGGGAAGGAGCCCGGTCGTCCACAGCAATGACCACCTTGTTGATCCGCTCTGTCCTGGCACCCTTCACTTCCCCGCCTCACCCTCTCCTCCCCCACTGGCGTGTCCTAGGATCGTCTCCCAGATAGAACACTCCCACGCCAATTCTTATTTCCAGGTCTGCTTCTGGGAGAACCCAACCTAAGACAACAGCACACCAAGAAGGACGCCCCAGGGAAGACAAGACCAAGAGGTCTAGAGACGGGAGTGGACCCAGGAGACCGAGGTTTCCCAGGAGCAAGGAAGGAGGGAGTCAGAGGAGGTGGGTCTCTGCTGGAAACACTTAGTGGTGAGTCCCGCGCCCTTGAAAGTAAACAAGTTCCACATACGTGCCATCCGGTTCACTATTCTAGCAAGGCCTTTCCCCAGATAGTTCATGTTCAGGAAGACCATGGGCAAGAAAATAAGCTGAATCTGAAATCTCCTGAAAAGGAGGATCCCAAGGCCCAGAACGACGGCCCCTGACACCTGGGCGGGGAGACTCAGGGCTACGCAGGGCAGGAGCCACCCTGTTTGGGGGCCACGAGTGTAGGCCACGTGGGAAGGCGTGACACGAGTGTGTCAGACACGCTGGCCCTGACTAACAGTCCCCTACGTCCGTGCCCCTTGCCTTGCCATTCCTCGTCCCCACCCACTGCAACTCTGGCAGGTCTTTGAGTCTCTTTGGCCAGTAGGGGCCAGGTAGTCAATCTATTAGCCTTGGGCCATCTGGTCTCCGTTGCCACCACCGGACACGAAAGCAGCCATAGACAGCACCTACTTCACTTACCAAGACAGGCAGCAGGCCAGATTCAGCCCAAAGGCCATGAGCTAGTGATCCTCAGGCTAGACGAAAAGACTTCGGAACACGTGGAAGTGCAGACTGCATTGAAAAGCACATCGTGTCTGCAGTAAGGACGGCCCAACAAACTGAGGATGTGTTTTTCAAGTATTCAAAACCCACGATCCCTGGCTCACAACGTAGTTCTTACTCATTCACATCGACAAAAGCATCAACCAGCATCCATGCTGGAAGTACGCATGGATGGTCAACTGCAGCTAAAGTTTGGCTAGAACAGAAGAATCCAGCCAAAACTCAACAAAAATGCCCTGTGAGAACCCACAGCTGTATAGAATTGACCACACAGAGGAGTGTATGTTTCATTAGCATTTGTAAGTTGCAAGTGAAATTATATTTTATCTTATTATTTTACTTTATCTTTGAGTTGGAGTTTCACTCTGTCACCCAGGCTGGAGTGCAGTGGCATGCTCAGGGCCACCGCAGCCTCGACCTGCTGGGCTCCGGCAATACTTCGGCCTCAGCCTTCCAAGTAACCGGAACTATAGGTGCATACCACCATGCCTGGCTAACTTTTTATCGTAGAGATGAAGTCTCGCCAAGTTGCCTAGGCTGGTCTCGAACCCATGGACTCAAGCAATCTTCTCGCCTCCGCCTCCCAAAGTCCTGGGATGACACTCGTGAGCCACCGCGCCCGGCTACAACCCAGTAAAATTTATAATAGGGCCAGGTGCAGTGGCTTATGCCTATAATCCCAGCACTTTGGGAGATCAAGGTGAGAGGATCGCCTGAGCCCGCAGGTTCAAGAACGGCCCAGGCAACTTGGCGAGACCTCATCTCTACAATAAATCAAAAAATTAGCCAGGCATGATGGTGTGTGCCTGTAGTTCTGGCTACTTGGAAGGCTGAGGCGGAAGGATCACTTGGGTCCAGCAGGTTGAGGCTGTGGTGGCCGGGAGTGTGCCCCTGCCCTCCAGCCTGGGTGACCAAGTGAAACTCCGACTCAAAAAAAAAAATTTATAATAAGCTTGTGTGTGTACCTCTACAGGCAGGTTGGTACTCAGAAGCCACCTTGTCTTGATGCAAAATGGCAGACACAGGTGGCCCCAAGGCGGGCGGGGGGAGCTTCGCCTGCCTGGGGAGCCTAGGAAATCTCCACTTTACGGATGAGAAGTCTGAGGCTGGTCCAGAGTCACATTACTAGCTGCTAATAGCGCTGACATCCAAACTTGAGCCGAAGTGAATCCAAGGTCCCCCCTCGAGGCGGCCTTATGGGAAGCCACATGTCTTCTCAGAAGAACGCAGGGAGCTGTCCTGGAAAGGGACTAGAGGAAGCCTGGAGAAATCCCAGATCCGTCAACTCCAGGTGGAGGCCCGGCCGGCCTCCGTGAGGGAGACGGTGACGGAGGCACCCCACAGGCACAGAGGATGGATGGCAGAGGGCCAACGCTTGGACTTGGGGTGGGGCAGAGGTGCATCTTGTGTCAGGGCCGCCACGGGGAGCACCGCTCACTGCCTCGGCGAGGAGTGTGTTGATGAGGAGACAGCGAGCACAGTGCCGACATTCCTGGGACATGGTGACAGGACATGACAGGAGACGGGCGTGCTCTGCAGGTGCATCCAGTCGGAGATTAATAGCAGGTGCAGGCGTGGCTGGGAGTGGCAGTAGTTGATGGTAAGGTCCCCTGCGACCGTGCCAGCTTGGAGGGCAGGAAGTGTCGGCGGGCCCTGGGCTCGGGCCTGCTTTCTAGAAGACCACCAGCAACAGAAGTAGACGTCTCAGCGGAACCACTCCGCCAAGGGCCTTTGTGGCCTCCAGTGGCTGAATGGCTCTGGCTGGAAGGCGTCATCTTAGGGCCTGAGTCATGCCTCACCCGAGACCTGACTAGGGGAAACTGAGTCTCTCTTTTCCTCAACGCTTTTCCAGTTGCCAAGGCTAGGAAGTCCACTGAAAAGGTATAAGCAGGGCCGGGCTCGCTGGCTCAACCTGTCATCCCAGCACTTTGGGAGGCCGAGGCGAGGGGATTGCCTGAGCCCGTGGGTTCGAGACCAGCCCGGGCAATGTGGCGAGACCTCGTCTCTATGATAAAATAAAATAAAAATCAGACGGGTGCAGTAATGTGCACCTGTAGTTCTGGCTACTTGGAAGACTGAGGTGGAAGGGTCACCAGAGTCCAGCAGGTCAATGCTGGGGTGACTGTGAGTGTGCCACTGCACTCCAGCCAGATGCCAACTCAAATAAATGAATAAATAAATAAATAAAAAGATAAGCAGGCTGGGCATGGTGGCTCATACCTGTGATCCCAGCACTTTGGGAGGCCGAGGCAGGAGGATCGCTTGAGCCCAGGAGTTTGAGACCAGCCTGGGCAACATGGCGAGACCCAATTTTTACAAAAACAAATAAAAAACAAAAAAATTAGAGGTGGTGTTGTGCGCCTGTAGTCCCAGCTACTCAGGAGGCTGAGGCAGAAGGATCGTCTGAGCCCAGAGGTCAAGGCTGGGCTGTGATCTTGCCACTGTACTCCAGCCTGGGCAACGGAGTGAGACCCTGACCCAAAAAAAGACTTAAGCAGAAAAGAAGAATCTCTGAGCATGCAGAACTGGGAGATGGAAGCGGGGCTCCCAGGAACTCTGAGACTTGCAGTAGCATTCCCAGCAGTGAGCTGTGTTCTGCCTCCTCTCTCCCGCAGCAGGTAGAGCGTAATCAAGGCAACTCGAGCCAACAACATCCCAGCTTGACACTCCCCCAAGAGGGGGTGTGCTCTGGTCTGCTGGCATCTGAAGATCCCATCTCAGGTCTAACCAGTGGGCCAGGCAGATGGCGTTATGCCTGTCCAGACACGGGGTGCCAAGATGGCACGTGTCAGGACCACACAGAGGAAGGGGGCGCAGCCCTGCAAGCAAGGGGTGCTAGTTCACCTAAAAAGGGGGCTGCTGGACCAGTAGAAGCTAGAGCCCCTTGACAGGCAGGATTTTCCAGGGGATTCTCAGACCCAGAGCAACTGCAAACACCACGGCTGCCATGATCAAGGGGCCAGGTTCTGAGTGTCTTGACAAGTCACGAGAGGAGAATTAACCGTCAGAGGATGACTGCTGCTTCCCAGGGGCTGGCCCTGTTGGTACACACCTGCCTGGCTTAATTTTTGCAACCACACCATCCTCATTTTACCAATGAAGAGACAGAGGGTGAGGTTGTTAAGGAATGTGCCCAGAGTAATGTAGCTGGTAAGTGACAAAGCAGGTGAAGGAAGCCAGGGGCCTCTGCCCTGAGGTGGTAGGAAACGGCTAATTTTGGGTACCCTCTCGCAGCAGGCCTTGCTGTCGAAGACATATTTCTTTGACCCGTCAGCCAGATTGTCTCCGGACTCGTTCCAAAGCTCAAAATGAGGCAAGATGCCTCCTCTGCCATCTCTGGTTGTTGGACGGTGGCGTGGGCTAGTTTGGTGTCTGTGAACAGGCATTGGAAAAGATACGAGATTGGGGCAGAAGGGGGAATTGCCTACACAGCCAGTCCCTGGGTACCGACCCATCACCAGCACTCAGCCTGGCACCCAGCTCCCTCGGTTCATACATCTCACGGGCCGGGTAGTCCAGGTGTTGCAGAGTCAGCTTCTAGTGGAGGCAGGACAGCGGAGTCAGCCTCGCCTTGTCCATAGTTCCTGCCTCTGACATTTGCCAGCTGACCTCCAACAAACAACTTCACATCCCGCCACCTCAGTTTCCTCATCTGAAAAATGGGGAAAACCACACCTGTTTTAAAGAATCACCAGGCCAGGCACCATGGCTCATGCCCGTCATCCCAACACTTTGGGAGGCTGAGGCTGGAGAGTCACTTGAGGCCAGGAGTTCAAGACCAGCCTGGGCAACAAAGCAAGATCCTATCTCTAATAAATATATTTTTTTTTTTTTCCGAGTCAGAGTCTCACTCTGTTGCCCAGGCTGGAGTGCAGTAGCAAGCTCATACTGGGCTCAGGCAATCCTGTAGCTGGAATCACAGGTGTGTGCCACCATGCCGGGCTCATTTTTTAAATTTATTGTAGAGATGAGGTCTCGCCAAGTTGTCCAGGCTGGTCTTGAATCCCTGGGCTCACACAATCCTCTCGCCTTGGCCTCCCAAAGTCCTGGAACGACTGGCATCAGCCACCGCACCTGACCCCCCCAAAATTTTAAAAATTAAAAAATACAGAAGCACCTAACACACACTATTACCCCCAGTCTGCTCTTTCTACCCACAACTCCTGCCCCTTCTGGATGCAGCAGACAAGGGGCTTGTTCCTGGCCCAAGGGCATCTGGCTGATAAGAAATCAGTGGTGCTCAACAAGGAATGTCAACCTGGAACGAGGGGATGGCTGCCAGACAGCGCAGGCGCTCAAGGGGAATGGCCCTGGGCAGACAGGTTTGGAACGGCTGTGCGGGGCCAAGCACAGAACACACAAGCCGAGGACGCCCGGCGAGAAGCAAGAGCAGGAGGAAAACAGAGGCCACGAGAAAGACAGAGCAGACTGAGAATAGGACGCAGCTCCCGGAGGACAGGGAAAGATCACAGGAGCGCCGCCCCGCTTCCTGCTTCCTGGGCGTGGGGGAGAGCTCAGTTTCCATCTCATCTGAGTCAGTCTGAGGAAGTTTCCGGAACAACATGTTGCAAAACATCCAGAGGAGCGAGAAGGCCTCAGGGAACTTTCTGGCTTCTGGCACATAGCAGGTGCTCATCAAATGCCAGCACACTTCTCTCTCGGACTTGAGCGAGGAGGCAAAACACATCCAAAGGTGCCCAGGCGGCCACGGCCAGGTCTGCGCGTGGGTCGTCTCCTTTCTTCCCTTCCCCACACCGCGGCCACACGAGCCTGGAGAGATATACTGCACAATTAGGGCCCGCCACCTAGCCGTGGCTAATTACCTCTGTTTCAGTGAAAAAGAGTCTCCCATTAGGCCAAGGAGAGGAGCGGGAGGATGGAGTTTCTTCCCCTACGAAGCCCCCGAAAACCCGGCGAGATAATGCCACGGGTCTGGTTCATTTCAGGTGCACATCGCCTATTCAACCCAGGTGAATTTAATGACTCAGGACAGGTCGGGCGATGAATGTCCCTGTAAATCACTCATAATTGCAAGCATAAAAATTAAAAATCGGGCTGAAGAGCCAGATAACGTCACGCGAATGACACAGAGCGGTAATCTGAAGACAGAAGTCCCCGGCTTTAATCAGGCCCCTGCCGATGACAGAGCGCCGAGCCTCCGGGGGATTGTTCTGGAAACAACGACTCACTAGGATAAAAGAACTGAGCCTGATTTTCATGTGACAACTATCAAACTTAACCGGGGATTTCTTCCCCTCCATGCTCCTTCTTCTAGTCAAGGTAAACCAACATGACACCTCTTCTCACAAGGGCAACTCTGAAAGCCCATGATGCCCAGTGAGTCACCATGAAAATCCGGCTGACAAACTATGTCCAGGAAAAGGAGCTGCCAGAGTGATCATGGGACAGTTTCTAGAGGCTTTCAGAAATGGCAAGAAGTCCCTGCCTTAGTTTCCAAGTGGAATGTGGCCACCACGTGATACATACATGAGCCTGGTCCTCCAGGTTGGGCAGCATGGAGGGGGGCTGAGCAGGAAAGAGAACAGTTCTTCCTCTGTGGAGCTTCAGAGCCACACACCCTCCTTCCCTCGCACTTCCTGCCCAGTGGGTACGGAATTCTAATTCAGGTGGAACGTCCTCCAGAAAGCCTTCCCTGATTACCATCCCTCTCTCCCCTTTTCCCAGAACTTGCCTCACCGGACAACTCATTGCCCTCTCTTCTGGGTTTCTCTGGACCCCATACATGGAACCAATCCTGGACTTCTCATGCCACGTGTCTTACTCTCACAGGAGTTAAAGTCATCGCCTTCCTCCCACAAAGCTATCGGTTCTTTGAGGGGAGTCTAAGCCGGCGCCATGACCATCCTCCGAATTCCTGGCGCGCTGCAGGCATTCACCGGATACGTGTCGGCTGGCTGCACTCGATCTTAATTCGGGGTTAACCTGGGAGAAGCCAGAGAGGGAGGGGGTAAGAGAACACCAAGCCTTTAGAAGACACCACAGAGAGATAAGGAGGGCTCAGGGATGAGCTTCTTAAACAGACACATCCGTATGCGATTCTTGCTCTTGATAATAAGAAAAACATCCTTGGGGTGTTTTCTCTGGAGCTTGTAAATATTTCCAAGAGCCCTTGGTAGAATTCCTCTCTCCTGAGTGGCTAGGGGACACAACGCTGTGCATTTCCTGTCTGCTGGGAGTGAGGGCCTTGTAGTTGCAACAGAAACTGGCTTCAGTCAACTTGGGGGGAAAGCCAGGGGTGATTTTGTGATGAGGACACGGGGGTGTCCTCTAAACCCAAGGGCAGGATGGTGCCCGGGCACCTGGGGGAACAGCCCAGGACTGGGGGTTTCTGTCTTCCGTGTGAGCTCTCTCTCCACTCCGTGATCCCACCCCCTCAGGCCTCTCGCCCTCCAGCCTCGGGAGCCCCAGAATGCCAGGGATTTATTACCCTGGAGGCTCTGAGGTTTCCCAAGCAGGAGGTCTGGGTGGGGCCCAAGGAGCTCTGACCAGGGGATGCTTGAAAGAAGTTTTGGGGCGCCCAGTAACGACTCCACACCGTCTGAACTGAGAGATTTATTAAAGGGGCAGTTACACGAAGGGACAGTAACCGAGGAAGGACGAGAGAGAGAGAAAAAGAGAGAGAGACTGAGAGAGAAAGAGAAAAGGCGAGAGAGTGACGGGACAGAGAGAGGGAATAAGAGAGAGAGAGAGTTATGCAGGGAGAAAGGTATATTTATG